>NW_024705428.1:34261-45472 GCF_018977255.1 Callorhinchus milii | reverse complement strand
CCGCGGCGCGTCCGCTGTTCGAGGCCTCCTGCTGGGGCGGACCTGGGATACGGGCCCAGCAGTCCCTGGCGTAATGGCCCTTACGACCGCAGCGGAAGCAGTCGATGTCGTTGCGCCGCGCCGCAGGCCCCCCGTCCCGACGCTCCCGCGTCGGCGGCGCAGATCGCGGCCCCGGTCTACTGCGGGCCGACCACTGAGCAGAGGCGGCTGTCAGCTCCTGTGCCCCCCCCCCCGTCAGGAACGTACACCGCCTTCTTGTGATCCCAACCCACGGCACCTCCCTCGATGATGGGCCCCCGTTCACGCCGTGACTTGCTTCCAGCGGCGTAAATTGAACTGGGCATCCAGACATTTAGCGGCCGCCCGGGATGTCAGCTTTTCGTGGCCACACACCGGCATAGGGATCCCCAAATCCCGGGACAGCTCGAGCATTTTACCCAAAATGAGGGTTCGAGTAGGTCAGGCTCCGTCTCCGGGTATGCGGCCATGGCGAACTCCAAGACAGCACCCCTGTATGCCACCGGCGACTCCTCGGGTGCTCGCTGGCGTTGAACAAACCGGCGATGAGCATCATCCGGTGGCTCGTATGCATCTGCCATCTCGTCGAAAACTCCTCTCAACGTTTTCTTCTTCTCGGCCTTTATAGAACGGAAGAATCGCACCGACTCGTCGTCGAGAAGAGTTGGTAGAACCTCCAATGCCTCAGCGTCAGTCCACCTGGCGGAGCGCACCGCCGCCAAAAATCTGCAGGCGAAAGCACTCCAATCGCCACCGATGGAGAATTCTTTAACGGTTGTCAGATGACGACTGCGACTCCTTGTTGCGCCGTCCTCAGCAGATGACTCATCACGCGGCATATTCAAAATGGCGTCGCATCGCAACGTGTCCAAGATGGCGGCTCCCCGCCGCGAAAAGCGCAAGATGGCGGCTTCCCGCCGTTCTTCCCCTGCCACGCCCAAGATGGCGTCTTCGTGCCGCGTGGCAGATGGCGCTGACAGCGCAGGCAAGGCGGCGGCCTGCAGATCACCACCGGCCCTCCCCGACGCCGTCCTCGGCGTGACGAGCTCGCACAATTGCGCCAGCACGATTTTCAAGGTCTCCAGCTGCGCCGCCATCTGTCTCCATCGTAAGTCGCGTCCTCCGGCGCGGACGGGTCCACCGACGCGGCGACATCTTGTACTCGTTCCCGCACGGATCTCCTCCTCCATCGCAGGCAGGTCCACCGCCTGAGGAAGGTCGTCGTCGTCGGATGATGTAGCAGATGATGGCGCAGGAATATTCTTTCTTCTGAGCTGTTTTGACATGCCGTTTCACTTCTGACACCAGTGTAATAAAGGACTCTTTCACTGTGTCTGTCTCCGTTGTCCTTTATTTGGGTTCTTACAACTTGTCCCACACGGCCCTCGCTCAGAGCCTCCCGCTTGGCAGCTCACAGCTGCCGTCGCTCCCGTAGCCTTTCTCCACTCCGATGCAGCTCCGCTGCAGGTTTCCTTGTGCAGTCTTTCAGCTGCTCTCGCGGCAGCTCCACCGCTGCTCTCCGTTCCACCCGTGCCCGGTCACCGCTGGCCGACGGTGCCGAGTCTCACCGCGTGGCGATCTCGCCACCTCAACCCTCTGCCCTGCGTGGCCTCACCCTGTCTTTATTCCCACACTCTCCTCCCGTCTCTTCCGGTTCTCCCCTTAAGAGCTTACACCTCTCCCCCACATGACCTAACCCCTCCCCCCGTGACGTCATATCCGCGAGGCCGTTTACGCCCGCATTACACATGAATGCCACTAGTTTTTTATTATTCTAGTATGCATTACCTCCAGAAGCGTGCACACACACACCACATTGTACCCAGGTGAAATGACATCTCATCGCAGAGAGAAACTTAGCTCTGCCAAAAACTAATTCTTGAAGACACACACACACATTGTACCAGGTTTAATGATATCTCATCGCAGAGAGAAACGTCGCTCTGCCAAAAACTAATTCATGAAGACTTTTTTTGCAACTCAGTCGTTTAAACAGTTGGCGCTCATACCGCACAGAAACACCAACTCAATTCACTGGGAACCAGACTGATGATAATGTTAAAACATTTTTTTTTGCCGAGATTTCAACACAGCGAAAACTTCCCTCAAGGTAATGGTGGGAGTGCCTTCTCTCCTTTGCCATTTCCCAACCGCAAAGTTTTCATCGCGGGCTCTTGTAATCTTATAACTTGCGATACCAAAGCGCACAGCAGCCCAGCTCTCAACAGCACAAACAATTCGATGTGGGTGATTACGACTTGCTCTCAAACACATTCTGCGGAGGGAGCTGGTAGGAACGTTGGGTTGCTCGGTCAATGGCCTGCAGGGTCAACGGCGGCGTGGTGTATTCTGCAAATATGCCCGACTGTGAGGGCGGGCACAAGCTGGCGTGAGTAGGTTAAACGTTGAGTTTTATAAGGGCACCACAGGGTGACCAGCCCCTCCCCACCCAGCCCCACCCTCCACCCAGCCCCTCCCCACCCTCCCCTCTCCACCCAGCCCCACCCCTCCCACCCCCCATCCAGCCCCTACCCACCCAGCCCCTCCCCACCCTCCCCTCTCCACCCAGCCCCACCCCTCCCACCCCCATCCAGCCCAACCCTCCCTCCCACCCCCCATCCAGCCCCTACCCACCTAGCCCCTCCCCACCCTCCCCTCTCCACCCAGCCCCACCCCTCCCATTTTAGGATGCACGACGGACGGACTGACACAATAATCCCCTGTGGGCTGGTGGAACCAGGTGGTTCCTACCAGTATAACATTGTAATGTCATTGTGGCCTTCCTGGCAGCCAGTAAAATCTGCGCTGTGTGGATACATCGATGACTGGCGGGACCACACCCACATCTCAGTACGATCACCGCACTGTGGAAATGTGGCCGTCATTCAAGATTAAAAGTGAATGTTAACGGGAAACCCACGTCTCCAACATTTGTACAGTGCGAAAAAGTTACATTTTGCCATTTCGTCACGAGAACCATGTGAAGGTTACACAATGCTCGCAGCTTAACAACGTTTACAGAGCCTTTGTGATTGCTGCCAATGTGAAGTGAGAACAAATATGGAAAAACGAGCGGTCATTTCCAATCAACCCTGCCTGCTGGTCCAGCATCTTGTTTGTAAACAAAAATAAACCACCAGCTTTCTAAAGCAACTGCGGCAATAATTACACAATAATCACCACAAAACAACCGACTTCTCTCAAAACGGAGGCAGTATTCTCACACAAGACGATCGTCTTGCTCAAAAGAAAACGAAATGCAAAATTGGCTCGGAACTAAATTCTGAACAAGCGTTTAAAGGCCCCCAAAATAAATGAAGAAAAATAAATACAGAAATATTGAGCGACGCTTTTCAAAATACGAGATTTTTGTTTACAATGTCCCTGAAGGACACACACACACAGCCACGTTAACACGGCCGCTCGCAAAGGGGGCCACGTTAACACGAGTTTGTGTGTGCTGGGGGGCAGCCGTCATTTGAACAGGAAGAGAACCAACGAAAAACAACGCATCCTCCAGTAAAGCCCTATTCAAGAAACACCAAGTTAAACATGACTTGTGTAAAAAAATATCTTTGAAACAACAGGCTTCCGAGTAAAATATGCATCACCATTGGAACCTCATTTGCCAGTAAAAAATATAATTGTTTTTTTACCCTTTTATCTGGCAACAAAACTGACACCTTTTTTACAAGGAGCCATGTTTGCATAGACCACAATACCTGCAGTCATAACGGAAACAAAAAACATAACTTGTGAGACTAGGCTCTAAGGAAAGCTGTCTCGGATGTGGACCAATCAACTTCAAGGACAGTGCATACATTATCAGAGTTATGTTTTTTGTTTGCATTATGACTGCAGGTATTGTGGTCTATGCAAACATGACTCCTTGTAAAAAAGGTGTCAGTTTTGTTGCCAGATAGAAGGGTAAAAAAACAATTATCAAAACATGCATCGTTAGCCCAATTAGATATTAGACGACAATCTGATTCATCTTCATCGCACTCGTGGTGGTCATGTGACCGATCTCCGTGACCAGGTTGGGATTCGACGTGGAAATTGATTTTTCGGAGCCACTCGCTGCGACGCTTCCCACCTTTCGGCAGCTCAGGATGCGCTTGAAAGTGGCGATCATCTCCGTGTCCCGAAACGAGTAGATGATGGGGTTCATAGCGGAGTTGAGCTCCGCTATGAGCAAGAAGTACTTCTCGAAGGCCAGGACGTTGCAGTCCGAGCAGAAGGAATCCAACAGCAGAATCACCAGGCCCGGCGTCCAGCACATGATAAAGGCTCCTGAGAGACGGCACGAGGCATTTTAGCAGCGACGCGTGGAACAAGACCAGCCTTGATCATTGTTTTCTTTTAACCTTCTATCTGGCAACAAAACTGACACCTTTTTTTTACGAAGAGTCATGTTTGCATAGACCACAATACCTGCAGTCATAATGCAAACAAAAAACACAACTCTGATAATGTATGCACTGTCCTTGAAGTTGATTGGTCCACACCCGAGACAGCTTTCCTTAGAGCCTAGTCTCACACGGTGTTGGACCAGACGATGCGAAAAAGGCGCACAACTCAAAGACAATGCACCATCAGAGTATGAGAGCTCGGGGTAAGCATTTACACCATTGGAACCTCATTTGCTAGTAAAAAATATGATAATTGGTTTTTTACCCTTCTATCTGGAAACAAAACTGACACCTTTTTTTACGAGGAGTCATGTTTGCATAGACCACAATACCTGCAAATGGCCGTGTCGGGTGGTGGAGGGTTACGACACATTTATAAATAACACGATCAAAACCCAAAAACGTTGATTATGAATATTAAAGAGCTGTTGTTATACAATTACATCTCGATAGCATTCCTCCTCTGAGCGTCATGATCATAGACAATGGCACCATCTTATTATCTGCACTGGCGTCCGTGACTGATTGCGCTATTTAATGACCCCCAATGTGGAATGTGGAATTTCCACCAAACTCAGGGTCGCGAATAGAGGTGATCGCATCTTGTCACACTGCCGATACATGTGTACGCACACGCGTGTACATGTATAAGCACTCTCGCATCATACATGTACAGTCCGCTTTAATAATTCCACTGATGGATGATGACCTCCGCACATGTCTTGTGGGTCGGGTCGAGAGCGATATTTGACCATACTTCACCACGCTGGTCAGTGGGGGTTGTGGTGGAGGTGGTGGTGGGGAGTGCAGTACACCAATGGGGGTTTCTGCACTGCCAACTGCTGTCTACAACGCCCACAGCACCTTTATACTGCACGTGGTGGTGGTGGTGGTCAACCCATCCAAAGCACTTCTGACACAAACCCTGCTTAGCTTACAAAATCGGAAAAGGCTGCGTGCATTGTGAGTGATCTGGTCAAAGGCTACGTCGACATCAGCACACTAACATTGCATACATAACACTGGTCAACACACTTTTTGTGGCATAAGGTATTCCAACGGTGTTAAGGTCATTTTGGGGTGCTGATGATTCCAAATCTGGCATCAGTTTTTGTCCATCACATCAGGTTTTTGAGATATTATCAAATATTGCATTTTCAATAAAAACGGCAGAATAAAAATATTAAATAAATGTGGATATCTACATAAAATGATATTATATGCACACTCTCCTAAAAATACAGCACCGTATTTTAACACTAAAGCAGTCACTGACTCGCAACAACTTGCAATCATAAGTGACAGAGTTAATTTCGGGTAAAATCAATGAAAATGGGGTATGCCGATAGCATAAAAAATAGACGTGATAGAGCAAATCTGAGATCATATTTAGAATCGGCACCCTGAAATTAGCCTAGAACAGCTGCAACAGTCCAGGCCAGAAAAACATGTTTTTGTTGTTGTTGACCAGTGTAATTAACGCGGCTTGCAATTTAGGAAGAAATGCCGCATTACACGTAACAATGTCATGGTTTCTAGCACAGATTCTCTTCACGTGAGAGTTGGGTACAGACTAAAAGGGGGTTTGAACAAGGCGAGCCCTGGCTACCTGTGGCGTTCACCCTCTACACGATAACAAACGCAACGCAAACCTCACAGAATCCTGTCATTGTTGAGCAGCGTCTCTTAGGATTAGCACATGGCCAGTAGGCAAGGCAAGGTCAAAACAAGCTGACCTTTACCCGACCTTTGACCTCACCCCTCGGCACACAGACACCTTTACCCTTTGACCCCGGCTAATAAAAGGGGGTCAATTGCCTTCTCTTGCCGAGGTCTTGCCCGCTCTTACAGCGCTATCTACCGTAATGGTAAGTGTAACTGCGTCTCTTCGCAAAGCTTCTACATGTAGACCAGCACGCAATTTACCTCTATTATGCACATGCGCTACTGCTAACTATCTCGCATGCTAGTCTGATATAGCACATTGACATTCCGGCACTTTTAGTTTGTTGACATCCTCTGTAAGGAACTCAAGAAAGGCCGAATAGTGCTACGGCCTTTTTGTGATTACTTCGGATGCACGTAAGCCATACAAGGTTTAATGAGGTCTGTGCAGACCAAGACGTGTATATGGCCCGACCTCTGATGCTTATCCTATACCAGTGGTTAGTCTCCCATCTATAGATGGAGTACACTGACAAGAAAAATATGCAGGTTTGATCCGTTGTCTGGAAGCCGAGTTTACATCCTGAATGAGAGACTAGCGGTCATTCGTCAAGCGCGACCCTAGGGTGTTATAGGGCATACCACCTTGGGCGAAAGAGGGTTTGCCGGCCGGTCCTTGTCACTTACTGGTGGCGTATAATGACCCGCTTGCGGCGGCAACTTTAGCGTAACTTGTTGACTTAGAACGAGCGCACCAAACTTGGCTAAACTGCGATACATGACATTATAATGATAATTGCGATAATGAGAGGTGGGATACCACATTCAGCGGTCTGCGTCATTTGTATAGTACGGAACGCAAAATGCCTTGCCGGACAGGGACGGGCTTCACCGCTTACTGTCAACACAGTGCGATCCGATTCTCAGGGCTCTCGGACAAGCAATCTGACATGAAACAGGTCACATAGAGAATGAACCGCCAGCAATTTAAGGCGAGCATAGTTGATGAGCTGTCAGCCTTTCAGAGAATCGTCAAGCTCTTGCCGGCTCGATGATAGCACTGTGTTCCATGTAGGTTTGACCCGGGATCGTTCCGATACCGCCCTGAAAAACGTCTACACTGGCCTACGAATGATGAGCGAAGTGCCCACTGATCACAACCGCGCTGCAGCCGGCATGAGGGTAGGCTTCTCAAGATTCTGTGATGGATGTCACTCGGCGCACCCCGGGCTGATCTCTGTTCAATGAAGACTGTGTTTTACATTTGAGGTGCTAACCCACCACCAGAGGTGCCTGTCACCTTTTTAGGATGGGCTCTGTCCGCCAACATGCATGGGCAGGGTCCGCTAGAGCAGTTAAGTTATATCCCACGGAGAGAATTCTGCGAACGAGTACAGAGCCACCGATGCGGCTGCCAACACGATTCGTCTTACAGACGCCTTACGAGGTGACAAGGGGTGGGAAGGGGGTTACCCCTGCTGCCGCGTGATTTAGTCGGTGCCGAGTACCTATTAGCAGCAAGCCACAGTAGCACGACCGAACCCGTGTCGGCTCAACTGAAGTCTCCGATGCGAGAAGATGCATCTGCAACAAGTTGTCTCGTATCTTTCTGTCCTGAGAACGCATTCCATAAAGTATCCTTCTATCCTAAGAACGTTCGGTACATAGGTTCTCCCTTAGGCAAGGAGCCTTAACTATGTTTGAGCGATAAGGCTTACTTAGCAACTCTTAGGCAAAGTTTGTCAGGCGTGCGAAAGTGGAATTTTATCGTTCCCGCTAGCCCTTAGATCACTTCTGGTCCGGGGGTCTAGAAAATAGGCAATACGTAGAGGCTCGGTATGCTTGCTTCGCTAGGTCACCGCCCCTAACCCGCATGTGCTTCTTGTGGCGCGCCGCAAGTACTGGGTCTAGCCGGAACGCCGGGGAATTGTATCAAAAAGAGCCGCCGTAAAAGTTAGAAAATTTACAACTAAGATGTGTCAGAACGTTCCCCAAGCGTTTGTCCCTTAATTCGTCTTGTGGTTGTTGTGCTGAAGTCCAAAGAATTCATCTTGTCTGGTATAGTATTTAAGCAGCTAAACATAGATGTGTATAGACTTACGTAACGCAACGTGTGCCGAAGTTTCACAGCTTAGATTGGAGGGTTTCCGCATGCACGGGATCGACAGAACCCAAATATCGCGCGCATACACATACGACAATGTGATCTATATTTAGCAGAACGACTCATAATGCGTAAGCGATTTGTATTCGAGTAAACTTGCAATTGATAGGTTATTGGTCTATGTTGCTCTTAGGCCTGGCCCGTGACATTTATGCCTTTCAGAGGCGGGTGCTCCGTTTGCCTTTGTACTGTGAGATAATAACGGCGACAGCTCGTGCCCAAAATCCAGAAACGTGCCATGCATAAAAGTATGCAAGCCTAGCGAAGGACAGACGTCGCAACTTGAGCCATCTGGTATACTTTTTGACCCATCCACGTTGGGTTAGGGTGCGGCATACGGATTCTATTCGCATAATTTCGTCACGGCTATCAGTGGCTTGCGATAAACGTGACAAAGGCATGTTATAGAAATCCTCAACCATCCCGAGCAACATTAGAGTGGCTTTATAGCGGAAACAAGCGAATCGAACACGGTTTCCCGGGAGTATAATAGTCGTCGGGCGGTCGTACTCGTCTATGCGGTACTCACCGCAATACCCAGTGTAGGCTAACTGGCTCATCCCTAGCGCGATGGCAGGCAGCCTGCGACGAAATTCAGAATTGCATTCACATGGCACTGGCTGATTCAATACTGCAACGGATGGACTCGTACAACCGTAAAAGACAACGTGACGATGTACATCCAGAATTCGTAGGTTAGGCAACTACTGTATCACGTACTTCCAGTTGATGATAATGACAGTGAGCGGCACTAGTTACCTGTACGTTCAGTTAGAATCACATATGTTAACAGAACGCGTGAAAGTCCCTGTTGCACATGTCAGACAATTCTAATGGTAATCGACCTCGTGATCAGACTAGAGGTGGCTGTTGGAGGAGCGCGATTCCCACGCCCAATTCGGACTGTTGAATCGTTCGAGTATATCCAAGTCCTCGGGATCCATCGGATAGTTCACCTATATGGAACACAATAAGCGACGGCAAACGGGACAGCGGGTATCGCTGATAGGTATTTCTACACGCACTCACGATTACCTAGGCAGTGTGCCCGTACCGACACATGGTTAACACGATATGATCTGTGCCTGAAAAATGGACTATGGGGGGTACCTTATCGACCGAATTATATCCATCGCGCCTCATTATGAAATCGATGTCGGTTGGGCAACACTCAGTATTGTAGGTTCGGTACATTCCTCCGAGTCATCAACCCTTTGTCGACGTATATATGACGCTCTTAGGTCTAGGTTCTAGTCGTTACGGCACCACCGGCCCCCTAGATCCGAATAGTACCCTATTTTCACTCCTAATAAAGAGGTAAGTGGGGGATAGAGGCGTCGACCCGACGGAGCGCAGATTCCCTCCATTCAGTCGGCTTGTACCCCGCCAAGAACCTCGTATCACTACGCATGCGGCACCTCGGAAGGCAATAGACCATTAGACCGGTAGCTGCCTATATTCTCATAAGTTACTCACGTCCAGCCGTCCACTACAAGTCCATCTGCGACGTCTGCATAAGCCATGACCGGTTCAATTCGTTTCACACACTTCTATTTAGGGTGGCATAGCTCATAGCCACGTTACGTGGTGCCTTATGCTGGTTATCCAAGCCGTAACTCTTTATGAGAGCTCAGCTAAGCGCCTTAATAGACAATCTGCGTTTCTCAACAGAACTTAAACTCGGAACCATGTGACAGTTAGTAATCATCAAAACCGGATATTGATTGTCGAATAACCAGGATTGCCATCATTGTTTGTCTTATGGACGAGACTCAAGTGAATTGACATGATTAGTATGTCATTATAATTTGAAGCGCGCCCACTGAGCCGTCGTGGTAAAAGTGCCCGCACGTTAATTGTAAGCTTCCCACCAACATACACTTCACGTGATTAGTGCCCACAACACCCCAAGCCTTGGGTGCGTAGATGGGGTCGATGTCGACTCCCTCCACAGGGGATCTAACGCTGGCATCATAGGATACTTGGACGCTCTTCCGGTAGGAACTAAGTCATCCACGAGCAGTCCAAGTGTGCGGACTCGGACTCCCTGTTTAATCACCTCTCGCAGCTTGACGGACATAGCTTCAAAATTCCTTTCTTTCCATTTAGTTAACCGCCCAGCAGGATTCGCAAGAGGACATGGGTAAGCAGCTGATATGATTGAGCCCACTTTGTATTTCTGACCTCACCGCGAAGCGGGCATTATACGTCTGGCCCACAAAGAGTGTTTCCTTGAGTGAGCGAATTGCGCTCAATTAATTCGCGCTCATGCAGGGCGGTACTTTCCATATTAAGCGGACCTAGTGAGAGCATGGCCCCATAAGAAGCAGGTCTCATAGGCTTTGACAAAGTACGGTACTTTGACATACTTCTACTCAGATACTAGTAGAAACTACGGCCTCGTTGCTACTGACGCATTTGGGATTGAAATGTGGCGACAAGATGTAAATACTTGTAATGCGGTTAAGGCCCGAATCACCTAGGGCTCTCCGAATTGTGGATCGTTAATATTTTGTAGGCACGCATGTTTTGAGTTCAGTGTTTTCTGTGCTAGGTACGTTCCCACCCTAAGTAGTACATTCCCTTGTCCTTATAGCCGGCGGAGCAGCCCGGTGTCTGCTTCAGAGTAAGGTGCGAGCGGATATTCACACGATGTCCTCCCTGGTTCAGTAAAATCTGCAGTTAACAAATCCCGGACACCTACCCCACCTGCACAGGGAATCCGGAACAAGATATTGCATAGAGGACATGCGATTATGACTACTCGATTTAGCCTGTATGCGAGATGTCTGGGACGCTTTCTAATGTCCCCGGCCCGCATAGTCCAAATATCCAATCACAGACATGCAGAATGCCACGTTATTAACAAGCTTACTAGGGCAACGCCCAACTGCGAAGCTGCCCTGCATCAGTCACAACCACAACTACCCACAACTATGGGCTTCAGTGTTC
>NW_024705428.1:0-34231 GCF_018977255.1 Callorhinchus milii | reverse complement strand
TGGGGTGCCCTCAATTTGCTTGTAGAAAGTTCCATTCCAGGTGAAGTATGTATTGGTTAAGCAGTGTCTCACCAGGGGGGTACCCCAGCATTCAGTCCTTGATGAACCAAGTCTTCAATGATTGCGATGGTGTCAGGTACAGGAACTTTGGTGAATAAGGAAACCACATCAAAACTGACAAGCAGGTCGTCTGGGGACAGGGCAATCCCCTTGATTGTCGATACCAGGTCAGCAGAGTTTAGTACCGCAGAGGTGGTTTTTCCAGTGAAAGGCCGTAGGATTTCAGACAAAAAACAAGCCAGTTTATAGGTGGGGGAGTTGATAGTAGAGACAATGGCACGAAGAGGTGTATCTTCTTTATGTATCTTTGGCAAGCCGTATAATCTTGGTGGCCTGGCTGCAGAAGGTTTCAACGAGAACTGTTTGGTCTGATCAATTAATGCGGTTGAGTCAGAAATGATTTGCTTGGTTTTAGAGACGAGGCTGTTGGTGGGGTCTCTTTTTTATTTTTGTATAGCTGCCATCGTTGAGTAGTTCTTGGATTTTGTAGTTGTATTCTGTTTTGTCCATGATGACAGTGGCATTGCCTTTGTCGGCTGAGAGGATGACAATGTCATCCCTCTTTTTTAATTGATCTAATTCAAAACGCTCATCTTTGCTGATGTTGCTAGCTGGCATCTTAGCGTTTTTGAGACTTGCAAAGATTTCAGATCTTGCTACGTCTGCAGCGATGTGACTCAGGCCCTTGAGAGCTACATCTACTCGAGCAATTATATCATTAACTGGTATGTGTCTAGGTGTGACTGCAAAGTTTAGTCCTTTAGCTAAAACGGATTTCAGACCTTCAGAAATAGAACTGTTACTGCGATTAATTACGACTTTATTAACATCTAGCTTTTTAATGTGTGGGTCCCGTTTTTTGGTTGAGAGGCGGTTGAATTTGGAAATCAAGTTGTATTATGCCTTTGATATGCTAATCGGATGTGCTGCGTGTTGCGGCGTTTATTCTAATTAAACCCTTTCTCATGCATCGCGCCGTGGTCTTGCGCATTTTGCAGTGGCGTCCATCACCACGGCCTACTGTGGAAGTTAAGCGCGGAGCCTCCGCATGTCTCCACCACCTGCCCCATCAATTGCGCACTATGCGTCCGAGTCGCCTCTCTGGTCTCCGGAAACCGTGAAAGTTAATCCCAATAAGGGTTTCTCGGATAAAAACCTCCCCTGGGGGGGGGGGGGGGGGGGGGGGGGGGGGATGCGTGCGGGTGTGTTCATGTGAGGTGAGGTGAGGGGGGCCGCGGGGTCGGCTCCGTCGCTTGGTGGTGGCGAGGTCGTAGATGGGGCGCCTGCTGAACGGCTTCGTGGTGGCGACATCACATAGCCCCCCGAGGTGCCAGTCCCCGTCCCGGGTTGACTGGAGCACCTCGCTTGGGCCGCGCCCACGAGGAAACGCTGCGGGGTCCGGGGGATCCGTCCGGACCTCGTGGCTGGTCTCGGGGCGGGTGGCTCCGTCCTCTGTAGCTCCTGCGGCGGCCTCCTCCTCCACTCCAGCGGCTCTCCCTGTCCCTCGGTACCTGCGGGCTGGGGCACAAACTCAGCAGCAGAAGGGTTTAGGGCCGTCGTCCTCGTCGTCTCCTGACTGGATCGGGGTGTCTCGGGGGCCCGGCGGGGCCCATGTAGTGTGCGAGGCCCCCAACACGAGGGGTGCGGGTACCCCGGGATTTCGGGGCCTTCGGGTGACAGGGTTCTCTCTCGCCGGGGCCGCTTTCCATGGTTTTAAGCGGCGGACGTTGACCACCGTCTCTCGACCCCTCTCCCCGCCATAATTAGTACCGTCCAGGGGGAGATCTGCCGCACCACGGTCCAGGGTCCCCGCCAGTAGGTCGTCAGTTTCCCCACCTGCCCGGCCCCGACGCGAGGGGTGTGTAGCCACACCTTAGCGCCTGTCAGGAATAAGGGGGGTTCCATGCGGGGTCGGGTGCCCTGTTCCTGCCGCCGATGCGCGGCTTCCCCTTGCGGGTATGCTCGGCCTCGGGCTTCTCGCAGGGTCTCCAACAGGTGTTCCACGGGGCGGCTTCCCTCCTCCGGCTGGGGGGAAGGGACGCCGAATAGCAGATCTGCGGGTAAACGAGACTCACGGCCGAACATCATTAAAAACGGGGTTTGTCCCGTCGACGTGTGTACGGTGGTGGCGTAGGCGAAAAGGGCGTAGGGGAGGTGTTCGTCCCAATCCCGTTGATTTGCGGCCGCCATACGTTTGAGTTTCCCCGCTAGGGTCTGATTCATGCGCTATACCATACCGTTCGCCTGGGGGTGGTACGCTGTGGTTCGGTCCTTCTGGATTCCGAATTCTCGGCACAGTGCCTGGAACAGCTCGGCCTCGAACTCGCTACCCTGGTCGGTGAGGACTCGTTCTGGGATCCCGTGCTTGAGTACGTAATGTTCCACGAATGCCCGGGCCACCACCAAGGCCGTTTTATCAGGGATGGCCACTGCCACGGGGTAGCGGGTGAAATACTCTACTGCGACTAGAATATACCGGTTGCCTCGATGGGATCGTGGGAATGGCCCCTGTAGATCGATCCCGACCAGCTGATTCGTGCGGCTGACGCGGAACGGCCTTAGGGGTACCTGGTATCGTGCCGGTTTCGGCCCGCACTGCTGACAGGCGCGGCAGCCCTGTACCCAGGCCGCCACGTCTTGTGCCAATTTGGGCCAGAGATACTGGCGACGCAGGGTCTCTCGAGTGCGTCGTTCCCCATCGTGGCCCCCGAGTGGGTGGTCATGCACCAGCCGTAGCAGCTGGGGTCGCACCTGGGCAGGAACACAGATGCACCCCGGCTGGCCGGCCTCGGTTAACTCCCGTACCACTCCGTTCTGCACACACAACCGGGCATACAAACCGCTCCAGGGTCCTGGTAGGGCGCTCTTTTCCTCCCGCAGTGCCGCCTCCACTGCCGCCAGATCCGGATCTCGCTGCTGGGTCTGTCTCAGCTGCTCGTCGTTTAGGCCCGGGAAGGCGCAGCCGACGTCCTCCTGGATCCGTCCGATCGGGTCCCGAGCCGCGGGTCCCGCGCTTGCCGGGCGGTCGACGGGATCCTCAGTGCCACCTGTGAGGGTCTCTGTGGCGCACACTGCACTCTCTCTCGCTGGGGGGGGTCAGTGGCCGCGGCCTCTCGGGGGTCCGTTGCCTGCCGGCAGCGTCCCCCCGTGAAACACGGGCAGGCCTCCTCCGCCCTCGTCTCGGCGTACACCGTGGGTCGCCTCGACAAGGCGTCCGCGTTTGCATGCGTCCGGCCAGCCCGATACTCGATTTGCAGGTTGTACTCCTGCAACTGCGCCAACCACCGGGCCATCTGCCCCCGCGGCTCCTTGAATGTAAGAAGAAACTGCAGAGCATAATGGTCAGTGCGTACGCGACATCTCCTGCCGTACAAATACGGCCGGAACTGTTTGCATGCGAAAATCACGGCGTACAACTCTTGGCGGGTCACGCAATAGTTCAGCTCGGCCCCACTCAAGGTCCGGCTGGCGTACGCGATGACTCGTTCCGTCCCATCCTGTACCTGTGACAACACCGCGCCCAGCCCGCTGCTGCAGGCGTCGGTGTCCAAAATAAAATCGGTGGTAAAATCGGGGAAAGCGAGGGTGGGGGCGTGGGTGAGGTGGTCTTTGAGAGTGGTGAAGGCCGTCTGGCAGGCCCCCGTCCACTGATAGGGGTGCTTAGGGGAGGTGAGTTGGGTGAGGGGGCGTGCAATCTCGCTGAATCCCTTTACAAATCGACGATAATAGGTGGCGAGCCCCAAAAATGATCTGATCTCCGTCAGATTCCTTGGCCGTGGCCACTCCACTACGGCGCGTACCTTCTCCGGATCGGTGCGCACGCCTGCCTCGCTGACGCGATGCCCGAGGTACCCCACCTCGCGTTGTGCGATGTAACACTTACGTGGCTTGAGCTTGAGATGAGCCGCTCGCAGTCGCTGGAACACCTCTCGAAGCCTGGACCAATGCTCAGACAAAGATCTACTGAACACTATCACATCGTCCAAGTAAATCAGGCACTGTTCCCATTGCAAGCCCCGCATCACCAACTCCATCAGCCGCTGGAACGTCGCGGGCGCATTGGTGAGTCCGAACGGGAGTACTCGAAACTCGAATAGCCCATCGGGGTGGTGAATGCGGTTTTCGGCCGATCCTCCTCCGCCATCTCCACCTGCCAGTACCCGGACGCGAGATCGAGGGTGGAAAAATATCGCGCTCCGGCGAGGCTGTCGAAGGTGTCGTCGATGCGGGGTATGGGGAAGGCATCGCCGAGCGTGACTGCGTTCAGTTTACGGTAATCGACGCAGAACCGGGTTGACCCATCCTTTTTCGTTACTAGTACCACCGGGGCTGACCAGGGGCTCGCCGAGGGCTGAATTATGTTATCGCGAAGCATGTCCCCAACCGCCTCTTTGATCTGGGTGCGTTCGGGTGCGCCCACTCGGTACGCAGGGAGTTTGATGGGTCGGGCTGCACCGGTGTCAATTTGGTGCTTAACAAGGTCGGTCCGACCCACGTCCGAGTCGTGTTCGCTGAACACGTCGGCATACTCCCGCAGTAACTCGCGCAGCCGATCGGCCTCTCCCTTAGGTAAATCCGCCCATGGTACATGTAACGCGTCGAGCAGGGGAACGACCTCGGCTCGGGGAGTCGGGCCGACTCGCCAGGCCAGGTCCTGCTCACCCTCAGGACGACCGGGGTCCTCAGCCCAGAGTGCGAACACCGAGTCGTTAGAGTGGCGTGCGTGCAGGGGGTGTACTGTGGCTATCGGGGTGCGCCGTCGCAGTATCGCTGGGGTATTGTGGGGGTTAAACATCCGCATAAACAATCGGTCCCCATCTGCGTTTACCAACGTGGCGGATCCCACAACCCCATACCGTTTTGCCAACTCCGGGTGAGGAGTTAGCATTACCTCCCCTGATGGTCGGAGCGCGGGGTCGGTGGGGGATGTTGCCACCGGCACCAGCATCTCGGTGAGCGGGCCGATGGTGACTGCCGTCGCCAGGATAGCGGCCACAGGTGCAAAGCGGAGGCGCGTTGGTTCTCGTCCCAGGAACGGTATCCGCTCGCCGTTGCTCTCCATGGTGGCGCATCGCTGGCGGGGTTGCACGTTGAGTCCCAACCGTTCTAGGAGGTCGGTGCCTGCGATACACTCGTGACACAACGCACTCGACACGTAGAACTCCTGCGTGCACACCTGGCTGCCTATGCGGACCTCTAGGGTGGCTCTCCCCAGCAGCCCCATTCCGGCTCCGCTCGCAGTGTGCAGCGCGCGGTCCGGGGCCTGCAGGTGACGCACGTCGACCCCGATCGCGCTGCAGTGCGCTGCGCTCACGAGCGAGGCCACCGCCCCCGTGTCCAGCAGGATTCGGGTACGCACTCCGTTTACCTCCCCTTCCACCAGCGACGTGGCCCCCGTGATCCCCGCCACCAGCTCCCGCAGCCAGTCGCCAGGAGTCACCGTTTCTGTGGGCGTTGTTGCTGGAACCTGTGTGGAGATCACTCGCTCGCCATTATTCTCACAGCTTGTTTGTGTCGGGGCTACGTCGATTTCACCCCCGGTGGTCCCCTCTCTAGGGGGGCCTTAGTGTTTGACCTTAGCTCTTGTCTAGCTCGGGCGACCTGAGGACAGTCCCTCCTGAGATGCCCTCGCCGATCGCAAACATAACACGTCCGGGGAGGGGTGGCGGCTCCGTAGTGGGCTCTCTGCCCACTCCCTCCTCCCCCAGTGCGCTGCTGCTCATACTCTGCTTCTAGTCGCGCTATCCTTCCAGTTAGCCCTCCTACCGTGGAGTCTAGTTCCCCCATCTCGGATCGGATGGTCTCAACGGAGGATTGCAGTTGGGTCATATTTTTATTCGTTTCCTCGCGTACCTGGGTTACCCTCTCACCTACGTGGGTTACCTTACCGTCCATTCGGTCTACCCGGCCAGCAATATCTCCAATGCCGGTCTGTAACCCGGCTACCCACCCGGGGTCGTCTCGCTGGGTCTCTGTGGCTCTCTTTCCCGGCCCCTTACCGTCCTCGCGAGCTCCTGTTCCTCCTCCTCGTCTTCCGAGAGCAGGCTCGCAATGGCGCGCTCTCGTCCCAGCCCCCGGAGCTGCGCGCGTTCGCTGTGAATTCTTTCACACTTACGTGCGCGCTCGACAAGGGCGTTAAAGGGAAGACGTGGGCAGCTCATGTCTGGCTGCCACCACGCCGTGCGAGACAGGTACCGCTGGATTTTCTCGGCGGCCAGTTCCTCAATAACATCAGTTGCGTACCCCGGGCGTGCGATCTTTGTTAACTCGCGCACATCCTCGGCGTAATCACGTAGATCTTCGCCAGGTTGGCGACGGCGCGCCTCTAAGGCCGATTTTGCTTCCTCCTCGTCATGCGTGCCAAAACGCTGATCGAGTCGGCGCATCAGCTCCTCTAGCTGTGTCTGTGCGCTCGCGGGTAACGCTTCTACAAAATCGGCTGCCCGCCCATCAAGATTCATATTAAGTTGACGTACTGCCTGCGCGTCCGTCCATCCATTAATTTCCTTGGCCCCTAAGAGATTGCGGGCGAATGCCTTCCACGAAGGGGCCCCCCGGCCGGTAAATATTAGTCTTATTTTAGCGTGAGGTAACGGGGGGGTCCGTACCGCTTCTGACACCAATTTGTGAGGGTCGCTGGCCCCCGAGATCCCTCCCTCTGTACCGCTAACGGCCGTGTTAACCTCATTATTAACCTCATTACTCGCCCCCTCGCTACTAGGCGAACCGCTGTTGGGTTCTTCACCCATGGGGTGAGAGCCGTCGCTCGAGGATTCCCCTCCCCCGCGGGTCCGCGTAATAGGCATGGTTAATTACGTACGCGCACACCCACACACAGCTCTGCGCGGCACTCACTCAATACAGACCCCTCACGTTAGGATCGCGCACCTGTATTATACACGTAGTGAACGTGCGCGCACACACGCATACAGCTCCACACGCGATACCCACTCTTGCGCCGCTCTGCGCAGCGCTCGCCGCCTGCTGGCCGCTTACGTTATGATCGCGCACCTGGGGTACGCCGATTACGCACGCCGCGAGCTTACGCACACACAGTACCACACGCGTTCCCATACGCTCACACTGCACGACAAGATCACGCGAGACCACGCTTCGCTATTAATGATTTATTACCTGGTAACTAATGTTCAATCAGTGAGTCGACGAGGCTGGCCTATTCCACTAAACCGGCACCTATTCCCTATTTATCGGCTATTATCCTACTTCACCTCCCCACTCACTGTTTGGCGCCCGCGGAGGTTCGCTGCTCCCTGCGCTAACAACGTACCTCGATGCGTCTCACGGACGTCCGGGTCGCTGGCTGGAGCTGCTGTTGATCCGCTGGCCTGGAGAGAAGAGAGCGATTTCCCCTCTGCGCTCCTCTATTTATCCTCCCTACCTCAAAGGGGATGCTGCGCTGAACAATGGGCTCGTGCACCCCGAGCCCGCGCACGGCGGTTCCGGGCGCTTTTGATCTGCTAATCAGTGAGCGGCGTTGGCGGCGTACATCCTAATTACTCCCTTACCCTTCCTAACAATGGGGCCTGCGCGCTCAAGCGTAATTATGCCGTCCCTCCGCTGCCGGTGCGGGGGTGCCTGATTATGCAGTTCAGATGCGCTGCGTGTTTTCTAATGATGCTCCTCCATCACAATGCTTATTCCCTCTGCCTGCCCCGTCGATACTGGCGTGTGTGGGGGGAAATGCGCCTCAACCACGGTGGCCGAATGCCCCGCGACCACACCATATTAAGGCCGGTCGCAGCGCCGCGGCGCAACGTAGCACGGGGGAGGTCATCCAATTCCCTGATCGCCGGAAACCGTGAGAGTTGATCCCGATAAGGGTTTCTTGGATAAAAACCGGTCGGCCAGGCGACCTCCCCTCGGAGCTCTATGGGGGGGGGGGAAATGAGTGCGGGTGTGTTCATGTGAGGTGAGGTGAGGGAGACAAGGGGTCGGCTCCGTTGCTTGGTGGTGGCGAGGTCGGAGATTTGGCGCCTGCCGAACGGCTTCGTGGCGGCGGCATCACACATACACACACATACATACACACATACATACACAGAGACAAACACATACACACAAACACACACATACATACACACAAACACATACACAATACACACACACATACATGCAGACACACAGACACACACATAACACACATACGTACACACGCATACATACACAGAAACACATACACACACATACATACACACACATACATGCACACAAACACATGCACACACGTACATACACACATACATACAGACACGCAGACATACACATAAAGACATACAAAAAAACCGACATACATACACACACACATACACACAAACACATACACACACATACATACACACATACATAGAGACACACAGACATACACATAAACACATACACACATACACATGACCCGGCTTCGCCCGGGACTTGGATCCACGATGGCCGGCCGCCTTTGTCTCCCCAGTGACGATGTTCACACACGACAGCAGTTACGCGTTTGAGGCTGAGTCGACCTAGGGGAGGCCCAGGTCCGTTTCAAATAATCGTCAGCGGTGGTGGGCGTGAGTTGGAATGGAACTGGGGTCGCTCAACCAGCTTAATGACTATTTGTACAAAGAACATATAAAGAATCGATTATAATAACCAGGCTACAGTCCACATTATAGACTGGCAGTACACGCACTCAGCTTCATAAGCAGGCTAGAGTGTACATGATAGAGTGGCAGTACGCTCACCGAGTTTAATAAGCAGGCTACAGTCTACATGATAGACTGGCAGTACGCTGACCCAGCTTAATGACTATTTGTACAGTGAACATTTAAGTAATCGATTGTTGGCGCGTTGGGTTTAAAAGTAATATAAATTGCACACATTGTGGTGGGGGTGGAGTGAATAGTAGGAAAAACTTTGATGAATTTACCTCAGAGTGGCGTGGTGGGTGTCGAGGCCTAGTAGCGTGCAGAGCCTGCGGCCTCGCCAAAATTGTCCAGCCGGCAAAGGCAGGGTACGGGTGGCGTGCCTTCCCCCACCCCCCTCAGCGCTCCAACAATACTGTGTAATGGCTATTATTTAATTATTTACAGAGCCTATGAAAGTGGCGAAGGCGTGGCTAGCCGTTGGCAGGGGCAACTGCCGTCCAATGAAACTGCAGCCCTTGGCGAAGGCGTCGCTAGCCGTTGCCAGGTCCAATGAAAGCGGCGAAGGCGTCGCTAGCTGTTGCCAGGGGCAACCGCCGTCCAATGAAAGTGCGTATGGTCCGAAATCCACACACACACACAGACAGACAGACATGCACGATTTTATATATATAGATTATTTCCCTCCTATGCGACTTTGTTTAATTGTTATTATTTTACTATTTCCCTTCTACGTGCCTTTATGGTGAATTATTATTTTATTATTTCCCTTCCATGCGACTTTATGTTTAATTGTTACTATTTTATCATTTCCCTTGTACGCGACTTTATGTTTTATTTTAATTATTTTAATATTTCCCTTCTACGCGACTTTACGTGTATTTTTTGTATTATTTTATTATTTCTCTTACACGCGACTTTATGTTGTATTTTTATAACTTTATTATTTCCCTTCTACGTGACTTTATGTTTTATTTCTATTATTGTATTATTTCTCTTGTACACGATTTTATGTAAAAATAATTTATTATTTTATTATTTCTCTTCTACGCGACTTTATGTTGTATTTTTATTATTTTATTATTTCTCTTCTGCGAGACACACAGAGAGAGACACACACAGAGAGAGAGACACACACAGACACACAGAGAGACACAGACAGAGAGACACAGACAGAGACACACAGAGAGAGAGACACACACAGAGACACACAGAGAGAGAGACACACACAGAGACACACACAGAGAGAGAGACACACACAGAGACACACACAGAGAGAGAGACTCGGCACTGTACGTAATCCAAGCGTTTGGTGGGGGGAGCTGGACGACTGAGTGGCTGAGTAAGACGGTTGCTGATTGGCTGAAGCGTGGGTGTGTGAGGCGTTGCTGATTGGCTGAGGCGTGGGTGTGTGAGTAAGACGATTGCTGATTGGCTGAGTGGCTGAGTGAGCCGATTGCTGATTGGCCGAGGCGTGGGTGTGTGAGGCGTTGCTGATCGGCTGAGTGGCTGAGTAAGACGGTCGCTGATTGGCCGAGGCGTGGGTGTGTGAGAGGAAGGTTGCTGATTGGCTGAGTGGCTGAGTAAGACGGTTGCTGATTGGCTGAGGCGTGGGTGTGTGAGAGGGGGCTGCTGATTGGCTGAGTGGGTGGGCGGGGCTCCATCTTTGTGTGAAGCCAGGTGACGCGTTCCGCCATTTTCTCAACATTTCGATTCAAGGTGACGCATCTTATTGTAGCTCCCAGCGAATTCTAGCGACTTCTAGTGACTTCCAGCGAATTCTAGTGACTTCTAGTGACTTCTAGAGACTTCTAGTGACTTTTAGTGACTTCTAGAGACTTCCAGCGAATTCTAGTGACTTCTAGAGACTTCCAGAAGCTCCCATCAGCTGACAGAAGCGTCCATCATCACACGGAGAGACACGCAGAAAAGGCGGGTTTTTCAACTAGGTATGTATAAATGTTGTGTGTATAAATGTTGTGTGTATAAATGTTGTGTGTATAAATGTTGTGTGTATACATGTTGTGTGTATAAATGTTGTGTGTATACATGTTGTGTGTATACATGTTGTGTGTATAAATGTTGTGTGTATACATGTTGTGTGTATAAATGTTGTGTGTATAAATGTTGTGTGTATAAATGTTGTGTGTATAAATGTTGTGTGTATAAATGTTGTGTGTATAAATGTTGTGTGTATAAATGTTGTGTGTGTGTACTCTTTAAGTTTTTTTTCACGTAGGGTAAAAAATAAAATTAAAACTTAATAAAAGTTTTAGTAGAAATACAGCGAATGTAGCTGTGACGGACCCAGCTGATGACGACACGTCGTGATTTATTATTTTATTTCTATTATTACTTTTATTAATGTTATTCTTTTAACCTTCGTGACTTTCCCGCATCGATTAGCAAATTAGATTTCGTTCGCTTGCAAAAATTAATCGTTAAAGAGTTAATAATTCTTTAACGATTCATTTGGGAGCTTGGTGAGGGGGTTGTTTAGGCCTCAGCCTGGGCGCTCGCCTGGATCTCAGGCCGGGCTCGGTGGGCCGGAGTCGCTAGGCGAGGCCGTGGTCCCCCGACGTGAGGCGAGGCCTGGTGACTACCCATCATGTCTCGCCCTCTCACGTTCACATTGGTGCACTTGCAACGATTTGTTTATGTTACTCGTGGGCTATAAGCTTTCATTGTGACGTTGCCGTGCTTTAAACATTGTTATTTATCTTCTTGGTTCTTTAGGTAAAGTCACGTAGAATGGAAATAATAAAAATAAAACATAGTAAAATACTTTATGTTTAATAAATGATTGGTTCTTTCGGTAAAGTCACGTAGAATGGAAATAATAAAATAATAATAAAACGTTAAAAAATACTTTATTATGTTAAATAATTTATTGTTTTTTTCGGTAAAGTCACGTAGAATGGAAATAATAAAATAATAAAATGTAAACTTCATAAAATAAATTATAAACCAATTAAATATTGTATTGCTTTATTTTTATAATTTATAAAACATAATAAAATATTTTATTATGTGTTATTTTTATTATTTTATTATTTCCCTTCTACGTGACTTTACCGAAAGAACCAAGAAGATGAATCCCTGCAGTCACCAAAGCTTTAAATCGAAATTGTTATTTATGTTTTAATAGCGGTTAGCAGACGCGAATCGTTGTACGGTACACAGACAAAAGCCGCTCCTCGCACAGACTGTAGGGGCAAGTGGTGTTAGCGAGTAGCAGTAGCAGCTATGAAGGCAAAGACAAAGATGCCCCGTGTAGCCTGTAGTAGCAGGCTGTAGGGGCAAGTGCTGTTAGCGAGTAGCAGGAGCAGCTATGAAGGCAAAGACAAAGATGCCCCGTGTAGCCTGTAGTAGCAGGCTGTAGGGGCAAGTGCTGCTAGCAAACAGTAGCAGCAGCAGCTATGAAGGCAAAGACAAAGATGCCCCGTGTAGCCTGTAGTAGCAGGCTGTAGGGGCAAGTGCTGCTAGCAAACAGTAGCAGCAGCAGCAGCTATGAAGTCAAAGACAAAGATGCCCCGTGTAGCCTGTAGTAGCAGGCTGTAGGGGCAAGTGCTGCTAGCAGGAGGGGTGGGTGGCCAGCACCACGCCCGGCCGCCTTTGTCTCTCCTCAAGTGGAGATGTTCATACAGTCTGCTGCGTGTCTCTGTTGGTCTACACCATCCACCGACATCGGTATCTCACGCCCATTGTATGTGCTGTCTGTGTAGAGAACACCAAGATGAGTTTGCAGGAGACCACAGAAGACATCATGGCAGACCAGCCCAGCCAGGTGGATGCCGATCAGGTGAGCATCACGTCTCTACCCCCTCTCCTCCTCCCCCCGTGTGTCTCACAAGCCAAGCAGGCCCCAGCCTGGTAGTGCTGATTGTGGGGACTAGTGAACCACTGCCTGGCTGCGTGGTGGTGAGCGACACGTCTTTACCCCCCTCCCCTCCTCCCGTGTGTCTCATGTAGAGTGAGGAGAGAGACGGATCTCTCCCCGTGCTTGCGTGGATTTTTCTCCGGGTCCTTGAGGTTTCCCCTAATAACATATTTGGGAACAAAGCGTTTGGTGCAGTGGTTCTTAACCTGGGGCTGTGCAAGATGCCCCTCTTCTGAGGTTAAGAACCACTGATTTAGAGTAGGACTGAACGATTAATCAATTTGAAATCGAAATCGCAATTTGAAGCAATGTGATGAGGAAATCGATTTTTTTTTGCGATTTGTAAAATGCCGATTACTTATTGGAATTGTTTTGTTACTTATTATTATAACGTTATTGATTTCACTTCACAATTGTTCTATGTTTGATTGTTCTATTTAAAATTTTTTTTATAAATACATGTTGGAAGCAATTCATATATTTTTAAGTTCTCATCCTTCCATTAGAATATATGTATCAGTTCTTATGTTGACGGTATCATGTGGCAATGCCACATCACACGTTGAAAATCTATTACACAGTGAATATTGAACTGAAGCTTGACTTGAACAAATTGTTTTATATCAAATCAAATCGCAATATCTGTCAGAAAAATCTCAATTAGGTATTTCCCCCAAATCGCCCAGCGCTAGTTTAGAGAGTGACAGCCTCTTGTTGTTGTTGTTGTGCCCCCCCCCTCCCCTCGGCTTCGCCGTCAGCCCACGGACACGAGCGACGGCGCCCGCCGCTACCCGGGGCCCCACCTCCAGGGCCACCACCTCGGGCTCCCCACGCCGCGGCGACTGCGACGCCGCTGCCTGGTGGTGCCGCGCTGCGTCGTCTTGCCGCAACCGCGGCGCCAGCAGCCGCAGGAGGAGCCCCGGCGCGACCCGGAGGAGCCGCGCCGGGTGGCGCCGGCGGCGGCCACGGCAGCCGACCCGGACGGCGTCGCCGCTCAGGTGAGAGAGACGCACCGCGGGGGGGGGGGCGGGGGATCTCGACCCGAAGGTTTCGTGGACGCGGCAAGAATTGACGTTCTCGGGTCTTTGGGTGAAGAAGTCGCGTCGGCGGCGGCGGGTTCGGAGAGAATCACAGAAGCGCGACGCTTCGACCGCGACGCAAGCGGCGGCCCTGGTGGGCGCCCGCGACACGGCGCCCCGTTCTAACCCTCCGGCCCCCCCCCCTCCCTCAGCGCCGTCGTCATCACCGGCGCCGGTGCCTCACCTTGACCAGGCCGGAGATGCTGGCGGTGGTGGAGCAGTTACGGCAGCAGCAGCAGCAACAGCAGCAGCAACAGCAGCAGCAACAGCAGCAGCAGCGCGCCACGGAACCCGCCGACAACGCCGACCGGCTCCGGGCGCCGCCCTTAGACGGCGCCATCGCGGCCGTGGGTCCCGCCCGACAGCCGGCGGTGGTGGCGCCCGGTGGCGAGCGGGAGGGGGAGGAGACGGAGCTGCATCGGCGAGTTCGGCAAGCCGAGCAGTTTGCCATGCTGCGCGAGGCGGAGCGTCAGGAAACGGAGAGGTGAGACTCACCACACAGAGAGCCGCAGACTCACCACACAGAGACCCATAGACTCACCACACAGAGACCCATAGACTCACCACACAGACTCACCACACAGAGACCCACAGACTCACCACACAGAGACCCATAGACTCACCACACAGACTCACCACACAGACTCACCACACAGTGACCCACAGACTCACCACACAGAGACCCACAGACTCACCACACAGAGACCCACAGACTCACCACACAGAGACCCACGGACTCACCACACAGAGACCCACAGACTCACCACACAGAGACCCACCCCCTCGCGTGTCGTTCGCTAACAGCACTCGCCCCAACAGTCTGTTAAGGCTACACGGGGGATCTTTGTGGGTGTGTGTGTGTGTGCGGGTGTGTGTTTGTGTGCGGGTGTGCGCTTGTGTTTGCGTGTGTTTGTGTGTGTGTGCGGGTGTGCGCTTGTGTTTGCATGTGAGTCGGTGCATGTGTCAGTGCCGTGCGTGTATGTGTGTTTGCGTGTGTGTGTGTGTTTACGTGTGTGTGTGTTTGCATGTGTGTGTTTGCGTGTGTGCGTGTGTGTTTGCGTGTGTGTGTGTTTGCGTGTGTGTGTGCGTTTGCGTGTGTGTGTGCGTGTGTGTGTTTTCGTGTGTGTGTTTGTGTGTGTGTGTTTGTGTGTGTGTGTTTGCGTGTGTGTGTGTTTGTGTGTGTGCGCTTGTGTTTGCGTGCGAGTCGGTGCGTGTGTCAGTGCCGTGTGTTTGCGTGTGTGTGTTTGCGTGTGTGTGTTTGCGTGTGTGTGTTTGTGTGTGTGTGTTTGCGTGTGTGTGTTTGTGTCTGTGTGTGTTTGTGTGTGTGTGTTTGTGTGTGTGTGTTTGCGTGTGTGTGTGTTTGTGTGTGTGCGCTTGTGTTTGCGTGCGAGTCGGTGCGTGTGTCAGTGCCGTGTGTGTTTGCGTGTGTGTGTTTGCGTGTGTGTGTTTGCGTGTGTGTGTTTGTGTGTGTGTGTTTGCGTGTGTGTGTGTTTGCGTGTGTGTGTTTGTGTGTGTGTGTTTGTGTGTGTGTGTTTGCGTGTGTGTGTGTTTGTGTGTGTGCGCTTGTGTTTGCGTGCGAGTCGGTGCGTGTGTCAGTGCCGTGTGTGTTTGCGTGTGTGTGTTTGCGTGTGTGTGTTTGCGTGTGTGTGTTTGTGTGTGTGTTTGCGTGTGTGTGTGTGTGTGTGTGTGTGTGTTTGCGTGTGTGCGCTTGTGTTTGCGTGCGAGTCGGTGCGTGTGTCAGTGCCGTGTATGTGTGCGTGTGTGCGCTAGTGTTTGTGCGAGTCGGTGCGCGTGTGCCAGTGCCGTGCGTGTGGAGCGCTCCGTGCGTGACGACGCTGACGTGACCGCCCCCCCCTCTCCGGCAGGCTCCTGACGGCGCTGCTCCGACTGGCGCGTGAGCAACACACGGCGCTGGCGGCCGCCGGCCTGGCGAGCGCCGAGCAGACGGCCGTCCTGACGCGCACCGTGCGGCTGGTGCGGCGCCGGCGATGCATCGCCTGGGCTGGCGGCGGCGGCGCCAGCCGCTAGGACGGAGTCACTTCACACTCTCGGTCTCTCGTCTTGTACTACTTTGTAATAAAAGACATTTGTGCAAACTTTAAGCTGCGTTATTGACGTCTTTATGAGAAGCGCACTTCACTCTGCGATCTGTCCGCGATGAATCATTGACATCATCGTCGGTGGTGGTGCTGACAATCTGCTCTGCACGTCGCGCTCTGTCGAGGGTTCAGTCGCTTTGCCGGAATGCCCCGATGTACACGGCAGCTGCACCGTAGTGGCTCGGCGATGTGTGCACTCGCAACCGGCGTTCAGTTACCTCGCTGGAGGGTCAAGGCTCTGAATGCAATCGCTTCAAGCCAGGCGTGTCCACAGACACTTGTCCCAGACAGAGCCCTGCACCGCACACTTCGACATGACCGAGATGACTGGCTGATGCACCACCTGTGCCCCCTACTGTGCCAGGCTAGGTGCAGGAGGTCACGGGGCAGACCCAGCAGGTGCCACGGGTCGACTGACCGAGACGACTGGCTGATGCACCACCTGTGCCCCCTACTGTGCCAACTTGCTGTGCTTTAGCCACCTGGCGCTCCGCTCGTTGCACGCACACACACACAACCGCCATTCGCCACTAAGTGGCGGTGACGTCACCACGACGCTTGTGCCAGGCCACGTGCACCTTGAGGCCACCACGTGAAGTGTCGAACGCCCGCTGGCAGGAGGTCACGGGGCAGACCCAGCAGGTGCCACGGGTCGACTGACCGAGATGGAGTGACACACACACACAAGTACACACACACACAGACATCGACTTACACACACACACAAGTACACACACACAGACATCGACTTACACACACACACAAGTACACAGACATCGACTTACACACACACAAGTAAACACAGACATCGACTTACACACACACAAGTACACACAGACATCGACTTACATACACATGGACACACACAGACATCGACTTACACACACACACACAAGTACACACACAGACATCGACTTACACACAAAGTACACACACACAGACATCGACTTACAAACACATGGACACCCACAGACATCGACTTACACACAAGTACACACACACAGACATCGACTTACACACACACACAAGTACACACACAGACATCGACTTACACACACAGACACAAGTACACACACAGACATCGACTTACACACACATGGACACACACAGACATCGACTTACACACACACAAGTACACACACACAGACATCGACTTACACACAAAGTACACACACACAGACATCGACTTACAAACACATGGACACCCACAGACATCGACTTACACACAAGTACACACACACAGACATCGACTTACACACACACACAAGTACACACACAGACATCGACTTACACACACAGACACAAGTACACACACAGACATCGACTTACACACACACAAGTACACACACAGACATCGACTTACACACACACATGTACACACACAGACATCGACTTACACGCACATGGACACACACAGACATCGACTTACACACACACAAGTACACACACACAGACATCGACTTACAAACACATGGACACCCACAGACATCGACTTACACACAAGTACACACACACAGACATCGACTTACACACACACACAAGTACACACACAGACATCGACTTACACACACACACATGGACACACACAGACATCGACTTACACACACACAAGTACACACACAGACATCGACTTACACACACACATGTACACACACAGACATCGACTTACACGCACATGGACACACACAGACATCGACTTACACACACACAAGTACACACACACAGACATCGACTTACACACACACAAGTAGACACACACAGACATCGACTTACACACACACACAAGTACACACACAGACATCGACTTACACACACAAGTACACACACAGACATCGACTTACACACAGACATCGACTTACACACACACACAGACATCGACTTACACACACGCAAGTACACACACAGACATCGACTTACACACACATGGACACACACATACATCGACTTACACACACACAACTACACACACAGACATCGACTTACACACACACACAGACATCGACTTACACACACACACATGGAGTGACACACACACACACACGATAGTCTATTCCCATGTGATCCCGATAGGGATGGAACATTGTGCTACACATCTCAAATGCACGTCCAGTACAAGGATAGACGGTGTGAGTTGTCTTACTAGCAACACAGAGCTCACTAGCACACACAACTTCGGTGTAAAGCTTTCGTGACTGCAGGGATTCATCTTCTTGGTTCTTTCGGTAAAGTCACCTAGAATGGAAATAATAAAATAATAAAAATAAAACATAATAAAAATATTCTTTTATGACACATAATAAAATAATTTATTGTTTTATAATAAAACATAATAAAATTATTATTTTATTATACATACTAAAGTAATTATTTTATTAAGGTTTATTTTTATTATTTTATTATTTTTCTTGTATTTACATAATAAAATAAATATTTCAAAGATTTTATTTTTATTATTTTTATTCTATTATACATAAAAAAAGATTGTTTTATTTTTATTATTTCATTATTTCCATTCTACGTGACTTCACCGAAAGAACCAAGAAGATGACACACGCAGCTTGCACGCTACCAACGACACTAGGACCCTCTCGATGCTACGGAGACATCAGCGTACCTGGTAGCGTGAGCACGCCACTAAGTATCCTGATGTTTCTGTTGTTAAGGTAGCCGGATCGATTCCCGCATCCCCCACGGGGAATATTTTTTTTAAATCAAATTTTAAATGTAACGCCCCAGCGTTAATGGTCGTGACATGTTCACATTGGTGAACCAGCTTCACCTCGATTTTGTTGTTTTGAAGCCCCTGTTCAGGCGTTCGAGATGTGACGAGAAATAAAAAATATCTATAAAATAAATGTATATCGCGCCTGGCAGGAGTCGAACCCACAACCTTGTAGTCTGCAGGCAGCCGCGTTATCCATTACACCACAGACCCCAATAATAAAATACATACAACTTAGTAAAATAATTATTTTTATGTTTTCTTTTTATTACGTAGAATGGAAATAATAAAATAATCAATACAAAACAAAATAATTTATTTATTATACATACTAAAATAATAGACCCAGAGACTCACAGACTCACACAGAGACCCATAGACTCACACAGAGACCCAGAGACACACAGAGACCCACAGACTCACACAGAGACCCACAGACTCACACAGAGACCCACAGACTCACACAGAGACCCACAGACTCACACAGAGACCCACAGACTCACACAGAGACCCACAGACTCACAGACTCACACAGAGACCCAGAGACTCACACAGAGACCCACAGACTCACAGAGACCCACAGACTCACAGAGACCTACAGACTCACACAGAGACGCACAGACTCACACAAAGAATCAGAGACTCACACAGAGAACCAGAGACTCACACAGAGACCCACAGACTCACAGAGACCCACAGACTCACAGAGACCTACAGACTCACACAGAGACTCACAGACTCACACAGAGAGTTGAAACAATGCCACAGTTGAAACAACATAAACTATAATCATCACAGCCTTCTGGGAGTGCATCGCTGATTCAGTGCAAGCCACCTGGGGACCTTTATTGGTGCGCAGCGTCTCAACAGCAGCCTGAGCTGCTTCAACCCACGGTTGTCAACATTCAGACGTGAAACAGCAAGGGGCATTTCTCGCCCGAGTTTGACAAAATGTGTCAACACGTAATACAAAATTATAATTCGTGTTGTAGAGAATGTATCTCCTCTACGTGAAACTTTTAAGCGGTACGCCTTGTAACTGACGGATGATCCGAGCGTGCTCCCTATTGCATGCTCCCTACTCCAGAGGCAGATACTTCCTTGAAACACAAAAGTACCCTTGGACCTGTATCACAAGAATAACGGGTCTAGCCTGAGTGATCTCTACAGGCTACTTACAAACACACACTTTGCCCCGACATCGCTGACTCGATGTTTGACCCTCAGACAAAATGTTCCATGTCCGCGCATAGTCAGACAAGTATTCATTCTAAACTACTGACAGGCAAATCGACAACATTGAATTACTGCAGTGAAACTTACCGCGTCGGTAAAGTCACGGAGAAAGACATTAAATACCAGAACACGACGCTTCGATTGGAACACAAGCAACCATCATCAGGTGCAACAAGTGAATGAGAAAACAAACAAAGTGAACTTGGAAATATAATGCAACACAACACAGAGTCAGCCAACACAACAGTCAACACCCTACCTGGTAGATTACGTTCTTACAAAATTGAACAATCTAGTCTAGATAACGTCTTATTAACAAGGAGCTATTTAAAGAATGCACCCTCTACTGTACAGTGGATGTGAAACATAAAATTGCGTCATTCAAAACGAGGTCATTGCATGTTGGCGTCTGGGTGAAAATTTAGCAAATTCTAAACATTACCCACAAACTACGCAGCTAAATTGACACATCAACCATCGCCCCCTTGAGACAGGCTCTTGACAACATGCAGGCCGGTGCAGGGCCACCACCTTGTGCCACACAGGGGCAGCTGCTACTTGGGGTGCTCTTAGAGTGTTTGAGACGAGGTACGATGCAAAACTCAGCAAGCACCATTTAAAATCTATTATTATGAGAACATCGTGAATGCTTGGGGGCTTATTGGCTCTAGCACCTGGTCAGAGATCTACCAACACACAGGTCCACAAAGACTGGCCGCTCGCTCTTACCCTGCAGGTTGAACCTAGGAATTGAGTGTTCAACTTCACATTCTTGTCATTAAAGGCCTGTGACAAGGGTGCATCTATTGGAGCGGCATCGTCACTGGTTTAAACATCTACCGGGTCTCCACTTGACTTTGTATTGTCTCAGAGGAAGTCCACCAACACCTCCACTTCCACAAACTGCTGGGAGTTGCCTCGCTCTGCCTCACAGTCAGAATTCTCCTCCTGCTTCACGTTGCCTCCATCGATGTGAAGGTCACATTTTGGAGTTGAATCATCATCTTCACATTTTACCTTCACTTCTTCGCTCTTCACCATCACTTCTTCACATTCCAACTTCACCTCTTCAAATTCCACCTTGATACCTTTAAGTGTCCAAGCTGGGATTTTCCTCCGGTTCTTGTTTGATGAGGGATGGGCTCATTGCGGCACTTTGACTTTTTCACAAGCTGATTTCAGACTCCACTCTTTGCAGATCTTCTGATGCTTGTGTCTTCTCTGGTGTACTTGAAGATTTGATGACCGTGCAAACGCCTTCCCGCAGGTTGCACCTGAAGGATTTCTCTCCCATGTGTGTTCTCTGGTGTACTCTAAGATTTGGTGACTGTGCAAACGCCTTCCCACACACACTGCACTTGAAGGGTTTCTCTCCTGTGTGTGTTCTCTGGTGTATTACAAGAGCAAATGACTGTGCAAATGCCTTCCCACACACACTGCACTTGAAGGGTTTCTCTCCCGTGTGTGTTCTCTGGTGTATTACAAGAGCAATTGACTGTGAAAATGCCTTCACACACACACTGCACTTGAAGGGTTTCTCTCCCGTGTGTGTTCTCTGGTGTGTTACAAGAGTAGATGAATTTGCAAACGCCTTCCCACACACAGTGCACTTGAAGGGTTTCTCTCCCGTGTGTGTTCTCTGGTGTGCTACAAGAGTAGATGACTGTGAAAATGCTTTCCCACACACACTGCACTTGAAGGGTTTCTCTCCCGTGTGAGTTCTCTGGTGCTGTGTAAAATGTCCAGGATGATCCGTGCTGTATGCACACCGGTCGCATTGATGCCTTTTTGCACCGAGCTGCGCTGAGCGCCTTTGCTCCATCAGACCAATTCTGCAGAGGAAGCGACAGCTGCAGACAGAAAAAGAATATCCACACCATCTACACGTCAGTATCGAGGAACAGCGGAATGCATATATACACAGTGACACGTGACTTACACGTCTATACTTATTCATAGATATTCATGATATAGTGAAACAGTTTACCAAATTCATCACACGGGCTGTTATGGCACACAATGAGAGGGTGAATGGTCACAAACATACCTGGAAGCCCTTGTATCTTCAAAATGAATGTTAACCCAAAACTCCGAGCACACAATTTCGGCTGTCAAGCTGCAAAAGGAATATTTATGAAAGCTCAATTCAGCTGACATAGCAAAGGGTGTTGAAAATAATACTATTTGTGTTATGCAGAAATGCATAAATTAATGTTCAATCGCAACTTAGAGGTGTGAAGCCAGCCAGGCTCACGATGTCCTGAATGCTGAGATGAGCAGATCTGACTTCAGCTGCTGCACGTGTGTGCTGTGTGAACTTATTGACTGTTTCCATTCTCATAAAGAGTTCCAGAGGAAACCAAAAACAAACTATTGTTGTGATATAACCTCCGTGTTCAAGAGTTAATAGATCTTCTTGGTTCTGTCGGTAAAGTCACGTAGAAGGGAAGTAATAAAATAATATAAAATAAAACATAATAAAATAATTCTCACGACGTTTCGGCCACAACGCAAGCAGCCGTCCTCAGGTGAAAACAGGTCTGTCAGAAAACCAGGTCTGTCAGACCTGGTTTTCACCTGAGGACGGCTGCTTGCGTTGTGGCCGAAACGTCGTCAGAATTATTTTATTATGTTTTATTATTTTATTATTTCCCTTCTACGTGACTTTACCGAAAGAACCCAGAAGATGTAATATTGTTTTGATATAACGTGCGTGTTCAACAGAGTGAACAGACTTGACTCTGGCACACACACTGCCATGGTCAACAGCAGCAGGGGTTGTCCCCTCCACATTTAGAGTCAACATGAGCACGCGCTCAGCGTGTTTGACAGACATTGACACACGTAGTCTTGGTTCTAAAGTCACGTAGATAGCAAATACAAATAACAGATAATGGAAATAAACAAAGACCACTTGTGTTGCGGTCAAAACGTGGGTTTTTTTGCTTTATTTTCAATTTTTTATTTAATTTCATATTTTGATCTGTTATTTTATTTTCTATCTCCGTGACTTTACAGAAATAATCAAGAATATGAATTGCTGCAGTTACGAAAGTTTTAAGTCAAAACATTGACACACGCGTTGACAAAACCCCACCCACCCACCTTGTTGTTGTTGTGGGCAGGTAGCTTCTGTAAACAAGAGCGGTACAGCAGCTCAAGCGGGCTTGGGCTGGTAAAAAAACGAAAAAAAAACTGCGTTAATATCTACAATAAACCAAAGTGACAAAGTAGCGAGCCGCGTGAAGACAAATTAAACTTAAGGGAGGGAATTAAAGCAAACGCGACCAGGCGAGGGCAGGAGGCAAGGCCCCGCGTGTCTAGGCCCCGCGTTGTAAAGTTCCAACTTGGACATCGATTCACAAGCTGCTGCTGCTCTAGTGACATCCCTACGAGAGAGAGAGCGAGGCTCTAGCTTGGTAAACAACAACAACCACAACAACAACCACAACAACAACCACCACCACAACAACAACCGCCACGAGAATTTCTCACCTCAGATTTCAGTTCCCGCGCGGAGCGGCACCTTTCCGTTACCTCGTGACGTCACGCGGCAGCAGCAGGTGACATGACGTCACGCGGCAGCAGCAGCAGGTGACATGACGTCACTCGCGGGGTACCAGGCAGTCCCCTCCCACAAGGAGCGGCTCTGTAACTCAGATAGATTATGTTAATGAGATACAATTGTCACGACGTTTCGGCCACAACGCAAGCGGCCGTCTTCAGGTGAATAATATTGGTCGCGAAAGCCGACGTTACACAACCTGGTGGTGCCCTGCTTAAGTCCATTCATTTTATGTGTCACTGTAATTTGCATCTGGTGTCTTGGTTTTAATTCTCAAATCTTCTGATTGATCATTTCGTCCCTCGCTACGTTCGAAATCATTGCTTGCTCTGGCACACTTATATGCAATAAGCTGGATGTAAGCACAGTTCTGATATAAGCAACATTTCACTGGTGGAGATATTCACAGGGCACCTGATACAAGTGCACTTTGGATGGACTTGCATGCAAAACGTGCTTTTATCCAGCTCATACTGAAATACTATCATAACCCATTATTACTGAAACAATGACATGTAATTGTTTTAAACAATGTGCCAATTTTATATTCGGTAAACTTGACCGCAAACGCCTTTCTCTGGCAGTCGTAACAGCGCCCAGCAGACGGCGGCACTTTGACAGCCACAAGCAGCGCTCCACATCGTCCAGTGCCGGAGATGGACATTCCACATTCCTGCGGCGGGGGACCTGGTTCAGTGGGACAGCCGCTGGTGATGTGTATGCACCACGTGGTACAGGCTGACAATGTCCTGCTCGTTTCAGCAACCCCAGAGGCACGGACGGTAGTGATGACACCAATGCTGCTGCTCTTGACGTTGATGAGGATTTTGCTGCTGCTGATGATGATGATCCTGCTGATGAGGCGCAGTCCGTGACCCTAACACGACTTGAACTCAACCTCGCAGTTGGGTGTTTCCAACTCTCTACAATATAACATCCTAGGTAATGTACGTAGTGCTGATTAGCAACTGGATTTCTGTTGTCGTTTTGAGTTCCGTATGCTTAGATCTCTCCTGGTTACCCTTGCACAAAGAGACGTTAAGGGGAGACACGGGTGGGGGAAAAAAGTGTCGATATCCCAACGATGGGAGTTGTTTGTGTTTAAAAAAAAAAATTCAAATTTTCTTGCTGTGGATTTCACACCTGATGATGATTGCTTGTGTTGCAGTCGAAACGTTGTGAGAATTTTTATTGTTTTATATTTATATTATTTTATTATTTCCCTTCTACGTGACTTTACCGAACGTCGAATTAAAAGAGGTTTGTCCGTTGGTTAACGCGTCGCCCCGAGTGTGTGTCCGCGTCACTTAACGCGCCCTGCGGATCGTCATGGGTTGCGCTATTACCGCCACCCCATAGTCTCTAAGCCTCTAAGCGATAGTTTGGGGATACGTCGAATGGCCGAAAGTTCAATTCCCAACACTGGTCCTGGCGTCAAATGAGTGGCATGTACAAACATCGCTAGCACCGGGGAGACAAAGGCGGCCGGGCGTGGTGCTGGTAGCCACCCACCCCTCGTGTGCCACAGCGCCGGTAGCCTTCATAGGTGCTGCTACTACTCACAGCACTTGCCCCTACAGCCTGTTGCAGGCTACACGGGGGGTCTTTGTTGTTTGTGGTATAGACACACATCAAGAATATCTCCCGACCGCCCTAGAGATCTTGTCAGCTGCTCACACACACACAGAGAGAGAGGTCGCTGTCCAGAGATGTGGCTGCAATAGTAACACAAATGTCTAAACAAATCCTTTCTTTGCAGTCACCCGATGTGGTTTCATCGACAAGGAAACACAACTTTTACTTGTACCAAGTAAGGCCCCCACTGAGCCACTTAGCTTCTTTTTTGAAATCAGAAGCGACCTGGAACATCGCAAATGATGTCTCGACCACGTGGCCCCAACAGCATCACGTGGGAGATTGGCAGCAGCAGCAGCTGAAATACTCGAAACGCGCGTGACCTTTAATTCTGAATGTGACCCCAACATTGTCCCCCAACTCGCTCTCGCCCGGTGGACATCACGATCAGCAACAACAACAACCACAGCCACTACCAACTCATGGGGGAGGGGTCAGGGGGAGGGGTCAGGGGGAGGGGTCAGGGAGAGGGGTCAGGGGTCAGGGAGAGGGGTCAGTGTGTGTGTGATCAATCAGTGTGGTGGGGGGGGTGGTGGGGGGGGGTGGTGGGGGGGTGAGAGCTGACAAACTCCAACTCTACAGGCGTCAGGATCGGGATTCGAACCCACGCCCTGTACACCGTCACGAGCGTTTACATTTGGGAGTGGTGCGAGGGGTGGGGGGGTCACCGATCTACGCCACACACACGGACACTGTCAGAGTCCACGCTCGCTCTAGCGCCCTCTCCTGGCCGTGCAGGGCACGGCACCTCGGCGTCCAAGCGACGACACTTTCACGACATGTGTGCGACCAGGCCAAGCCCCGCGCTCGTCACAGCGCTGCCGGGTTACAGGCGCGCGTCACCGCCACGTGGTCGTCGTCGTTGAACTGCGCCTTGTGGCGTCGTCTGGTGTCCAACACCACCAGGGTGAGACTGGGCTCTAAGGAAAGCTGTCTCGGGTGTGGACCAATCAACTTCAAGGACAGTGCATATTCCTTGGTTCTTTCGGTTAAGTCACGTCTAAAGATAAAATAATAAATTAAATAATAGCATATTACGACGTTTCGATTGCAACACAAGCAATCATCATCAGGCATAAAAGAAATAGCAACAAAAATCTAACTAGAAAACTATAGACAGACACACAAGCAGACAGACATCACAAGGACACAGAGAGAACACGTATCGGCACAAAGAGAGAGGTCGTCTCTGTGACGGGGCCTTAAATATAGAGAGAGGGGCGGGGGCGGAGAGAGGGAGGGGGCAGAGAAAAAATGAGCATGTCAATGAGTGGACGGCAACGTGATGCTGCAAGTAAGATGACGACACGGCACGGCAACGCAAGCTTGAAAATCAGGAGAAAGACACACTAAAATTAAATAACCTAGTAAAATATCGAAATATAATGTAATGCAACACAGAGAGTCGGTCAACACACAATGCATAGCCCGGTTGATTACGTATTTCAAAGATTGCTAAGTTAGAATTTAAGTTATCTCTGCCTGGGTCCTCTCTGGAATTTTCACACTTAAATTCTAACTTAGCAATCTTTGAAATACGTAATCAACCGGGCTATGCGTTCATTGTGTGTTGACCGACTCTCTGTGTTGCATTACATTTCGATATTTTACTAGGTTATTTAAATTTAGTGTGTCTCCCGTTCTCCTAATTTTCAAGCCTGCGTACTTTACCATCCGTCTTCCTACTCATTGACATGCTAATTTTTTCTCTGCCCCCTCCCTCTCTCCGCCCCCGCCCCCCTCTCTATATTTAAGGCCCCGTCACAGAGACGACCTCTCTCTTTGTGCCGATACGTGTTCTCTCTCTCTGTGTGTCTTTGTCATATCTGTCTGCTTATATGTCTGTCTATAGTTTTCTGGTTAGATTTTTTATTTCTTTTATACCTGATGATGATGATTGCTTGTGTTGCAATCGAAACGTCGTAATATGCTATTTTTTAATTTATTATTTTATCTTTATACGTGACTTTACCGAAAGAACCAAAGAGTCATTCCTGCAGTCACGAAAGCTCCAAATTAAGATATTCGCTGGAGGATGTTTGCGATGCCCTTTCGTTCCACCAGGCGGCGCTGTAAGCCACGATATTTAAAATCTCCGAAATCTGGATCGACTCGCCTCCGCCATATGAACGTGGACTTTCCACCACTCAATCAGAACTTGATGATGAGCACCCAATTACAGATGCCCAATCGACTGTGTCAAAGTCATTTCCCACCACATCTCCCCCCCCATCTCTCTCCTCCACCCTCTCCCTGTCTCTCTCCCCGTTCTCCCTCCCTCACCGCGCTCACACCCCACCACGTGCGCTGACTCCCTCCCCGCAGCGCCCACGTGGATGTTGCACTGACACGGCGCGCTCAGGGCGGTGCTACTCACTCGCGTGCAGAGGGCACCACGGGGGGACCAGCTCCTCCCCACCCTCCCCACCCAGCCCCTCCTCACCCTCCCCACCCAGCCCCACCTCACCCTCCCCACCCAGCCCCTCCCCTCTCCACCCAGCCCCTCCTCACTCTCCCCACCCAGCCCCTCCTCACCCTCCCCACCCAGCCCCTCCTCACCCAGCCCCTCCTCACTCTCCCCACCCAGCCCCTCCTCACCCTCCCCACCCAGCCCCTCCTCACCCAGCCCCTCCTCACCCTCCCCACCCAGCCCCTCCTCACCCTCCCCACCCAGCCCCTCCCCACCCAGCCCCACCCTCCCCACCCAGCCCCTCCTCACCCTCCCCACCCAGCCCCTCCTCACCCTCCCCACCCAGCCCCTCCCCACCCAGCCCCACCCTCCCCACCCAGCCCCACCCAGCCCCTCCCCACCCAGCCCCACCCTCCCCACCCAGCCCCTCCTCACCCAACCCCTCCCCTCTCCACCCAGCCCCACCCCTCCCATTTTTTTATGCACGACGGACGGACGGACACAACAATCCCCTGTGGGCTGGTGTAACCAGGAGGTTCCCAGCGGTGTAAAGTGAGTCCAGCTCAGGCACCGAGAGCAGTGCGGCTGATGGAGGTGGCCACTGCAGCAGCAGTGGGAGATGTCCCCCCAGACGCGCGCTTTGTGTGTGTCGGTGTCGCCACGCGCTGTCACCTGTGGGTCTCTACTGAGTTCATGGGCTCTTGTGAACACTGACAAATATGATTCTGCCTTTGTGAGTTATGAACCGAGTTTCACTGCAAGGCAACGTTCAATTAATAGAATGGTAAATGCAAAGTCGTATTAAATTTTGACTTAAACTTTCGTGACTGCAGGAATTCAAATTTTTGGTTCTTTTTGTAAAGTCACGAAGATATAAAGTAAAAAAATTTAAAAGTATCATTAATTAAAAAATAATAAAAGCAAAACACCCAATTTATTATTTAGACTTCAAACTTATTATTTTTAATTAAAATGTTATTTTATTATTTTTATTATTTATTTTCCATCTCCGTGACTTTACCTGTAAGAACCAAGATTATTAAAGTTTAAAGTCAAAATTCACCCTCCACTCACCCACCCAATCACGAAAGCCGGGGGGGGGGGGTGACACCACGTGACCCACAACCCCCCGTGGAAAAGACGCTGCCAACCGATCATTCGCCTACCGCATTCGCTAACACATTCACCCATCATCTCTGCCTTGACGCAATCCACAACATTTATATCTTAAAACACCCCTCCCTCCCTTCCCCTAATAAATAAATTATTTAATTGTACACATTTTAAACGAGATTAAACCCATACTTACAATATTGTATACGTAAGTTTTTATTATTGCATCGTGACGAAACTGGCTGCGAGGAATCAGCGGCTTTGTCCCCCTCGCGCGCTTTGCAAATCTGGCTTCGCGCCAAACTCGCTAATTCGCGTTAATCGACAAAAGTTTAACTTTATACAACTTCACAGTTATACAAAGTTAGCGTTCACTTCCCTCACGTTTGAGGGAAATCCCTCATCGTTGTTGTTATCGTCGTCATCGCGGCTCTTATCCGCGTGTTTTTTTTTTGTTTTTTTTCTCGTTGGTGGCTTGTGGTTGTTGTTGTTGTATTGGGGTGGGGGGTGTGAGACTTCAATTGCCATGCCGAGGTTACTCAGGTGCGTGAGTGGCTCTGTGGGCTGATTCATAACAGAGAGGGAGTTTGTTGTTGGGGGGGGGCAGATCGCGTCAATGTGTAAATGTTGTGTCGCTAAACTCGCCACCACCCGACACAGCAACTGGTGAGGGGGTGGTCACGTGAACAGAACGTGGCCAATTCGTCACTAGTACAGCACGAGTGTGTGTAGTGTAGTGTATAGTAGTGTATTATAGTGTATAGTAGTATAGTGTTAAGTAGTGTAGTGTATAGTAGTGTAGTGTATAGTAGTGTACTAGTACAGCACGAGTGTGTGGTGTAGTGTAGTAGTATAGTGTGTATAGTAGTGTATAGTGTAGTAGTATAGTGTATAGTAGTGTAGTGTATAGTTGTGTAGTGTATAGTAGTATAGTGTAGTGTATAGTGTAGTGTATATAGTAGTGTATAGTGTAGTGTATAGTGTAGTGTATATAGTAGTGTAGTATATAGTAGTGTAGTGTATAGTAGTGTAGTGTATAGTAGTGTAGTTGTATATAGTAGTGTATACTGTAGTGTATATAGTAGTGTAGTGTATATAGTAGTGTATAGTAGTGTAGTGTATATAGTAGTGTAGTGTATAGTGTAGTGTATATAGTAGTGTAGTATATAGTAGTGTAGTGTATAGTAGTGTATAGTGTAGTGTATATAGTAGTGTAGTGTATAGTGTAGTGTATATAGTGTAGTATATAGTAGTGTAGTGTATAGTAGTGTAGTGTATAGTTGTGTAGTGTAGTGTATAGTAGTGTTTAGTAGTGTAGTGTACAGTGTAGTGTACAGTGTAATTGATGACATTGGTACATCGGATCAGTTGGAACAGTGTTGGCGGGCTCCGTGTCATGGCCGTTAGTTGGTGTCACTTCATGTTCGTTGATTGGCCCGGAGTCGTGTTCATCGATTACGACGAGTTTCAATGCAGCGTCAATGTCATTGATTGACAGGCACTGCCATGGCACTTGCTTTGCATTGTGTCATTGTAATTCAGTGGCACTGGTGTCCTGGCAGTACAGCAAGTGGGCCCGTGAATCCATGTACGTAATGTGAGTTATTCCTGAATTGATCTTTCATTGTTTTTCTTTTATCCAAATGATTGGTGTTGCAGAATCAAGAAATTTGATTATACTCAGCCTGAGGACTTTGAAGACGGCGGTGAGTAGAATGTGAGGTATCTATACATATGTAGTGGTGATACGCGCTGGGGTAGGGATCGTGTGCCAGCGCGTAGTGATTGGCTGTGTATGTGGTGACGCGCGCTGACGGTGAAGGATCAGGGGTCAGCGCGGGGTCGTGGGTTACGTGGTGCTGATTGGCTGTGTGCCGGTGACGCGCTGAGAGGGAGTGATCGGGTGGCAGCGCGGTGTGATTGGTTGAGTAGTGTAACACGCGCTGGGGAAAACGGATCGTAGAGATAGCGCATCGTCATTGGTTAACTAAGGAGCGATGCTCACGTCGACGTCCGCATCAGCTCCGTCTCCCGTGAGCAGGGGCTATAAAAGGGGATGCACACAGGCGTAAGGGCAGTATGTAACCAGCGAAGAATGAAGACGGGGATGAAGAGATAGGGCCCTGCGGTACCTAGTCCCGCTGTCCTAACGGGACCGGGACTCTGTGTAACCCAGAGGCGAATGCATTGTGTGTAGCCATAGGCATAGGTCTACACGAGTCGAATGCATTGTGTGTAGCCATAGGCATAGGGTCTACACGAGTCGAATGCATTGTGTGTAGCCAGAGGCATAGGGTCTACACGAGTCGAATGCATTGTGTGTAGCCAGAGGCATAGGGTCTACACGAGTCAAGTGATTGTGTGTAGCCAGAGGCATAGAGCTACACGAGTTAAGTGGAGTGTATAGTCAGAAGAATAGAGACCACACGTTGTATTGTGACACGTCAAGATTTAATAAAAGTGTGTTACCCGTCAAGAAGTTCCTGCCGTCATTTCCAATACTTCAACTGGCGTCAGAAGTGAAACGGTCTTCCAAGCATGGATACAAGGAAGACCCGTCGGACCCACGGGATTGACCGCGGGACAACCTTGACGACTCGGGCCAGCTGGCATCGGGGGTGAGGACGAAGAATTGCCCACGCTGCAGGATCCGCCGACGGCGCCGGACGAGCGACGGGGGACCTACCGTGCTCCGCGAGGCGCACTCCCGTCTGGCGGAGCTGCTGCTCGCCGCCGCGTCCATCCTGGCGGAGATCAGCTCGTCGGGAGGAGCGGGGACGGCGGCGGACTCTACAGGGTCGCCCCGCAGATTCCCGCCAAAATGACTTGGCGATTCCCGCCATTTCATCTGCGCCGACTTTTGGCGGGAACGGCACCACCACGTGGCAGCGGTTCTCCAAGCGCGCCCGCTTACGTCACCAACGCGCGCTGCGGACCGCCATCAACACCCGCCACTGGGCCGCCATCTTACACACCGACGGGGCGGCGGAGAGGAACCACGAGGCGGAGGACGACTTCATCTTTCAACAGCGCCTTCCCACGTTGTCAGCCTTCAAGGCGGAAGGCGGGGACTGGGCCAATTTCAGCGCAGGTTTTTGGCGCATCAGGAGATGTCCGCCTGGTCCGACGCTACGGCACTGCGGGCACTGCCTGCCATGCTGGACGACAACGCGCTCGCGGCCTTCACGTCCGCACGCAGGTCGGACCGCTCCACGCTCAAGGATGCGCTGGCTCTCATGGCCAAGGTCTACGGTCCTCCCTCGGCGTGTCGCCATCATTTTTATGCAAGGCGGAAGGCGGACACGGAGACCGTGCTCGCCTATCGCACGGCGTTGCTGGCTCTCGCCGACGCCGCGTTCCCTCGTATGGACGAGGAGGGCCAAGATGCGATGGTTTTGGAGCAACTGCTCAAGTTGGCGCAGGACCTGGGGGTCCCCATCAACACGGCCGACGAGACGATATTTCTTCCTTACGGGTCGCTACAAGTATACAAGCGCACGAGGTCCTTCAACGTAAACAGGGGGTCGTCTGCAACGCTGCCGTGGCCTCAGCTCCGGGCCCGGTAGTCACCGCCCCAAGTCGTCAGCCCACGAGAGGAGGCGTTCATCGCGGGACGACCGGGGGACTGGAGGTCGGGGGTCGTTCGCCTCTGCGATCGGCCCGCAAGCTGGAGCAACCGAGATCTCCGACGACTGTCATCACGTGTTATAACTGCGGCCTCCGGGCCACGTGGCCTCCGGTTGCCGCGCCCCACGTCAGCGCGCCATGGGACCTCGGCTGGACGACGAACAAGGCCCCAAGTCATCCCTACAAACCCCGGCAAGTCGCGGCACCTCACATGCTCGGCCCGCATACTCGACACGCATGGGCCGTCGCGTTGCGGCGGAGGAGAGCCGAGTAGGGTTCGGGGATTCGGTTCGGCGAGGGGGGTTCGGCCGGGACCGGGGAGACATTAAATGGTCGGAGTTGGGGCACAGAATAGTGGCTGCCTCAGCGGGTTCATCCGTCGTTACGGATCTATTGATGGGGTCGAGGTCAGGGTGTTAGTGGACACGGGGGCATCGGCGACTATTATATCGGACCTCATTTATAACATTCTCCCGTACAATGTCGTCCGCTTCTTCCGGTGGATGTGCCATTTTACGCCGCTAACGGGGGATCGTTGGGCATTATCGGTCAGATTAGGGCGTCCATTTGCATTGGAGATATCAAATTGTCGGGACCCGTTTTCGTTTCGTCCTCCCTGGCGGTTCCTTGTCTATTGGGCACTGATTTTTTGGCAAAAATGCCCATCAAAATTCTCATTGATCAGCGTTGCATTGAACTACCATCGGGTCGCCGTATTTCATTTTTGACGAACCCTACTGAAATTCGGACGGCGTGCGCTACGATACAAGCGTTAGCAACACAGACCGTGCACGTGCCCCCGGGTTCACAAATGTTAATTCCCCTCCGGTTGCGGAAACCATGGGTGAGGAGGCCTCGGAACAGGCATGCTTTTGGGTCCTTCTAATAGGGCTGTTGGAGGTCTCGATTTGTCGGTGGCTCACACTTTGGTTGGGGCTGACAGGGATCCGTTTGTGATGGTTTTAAACGCTGGGTCGCGGCCGGCCGTCATTCAGCAGGGCACCGTGCTAGCTCACGCGGCACGGGTCCCTGCGGAAGAGGCTGGTTGCGCAGGCTGATCCGAGCCCCACGAAAACGTAACCAAAGGAGGACCTCGAATGGTCGATTCGCTGTGCGCGGACTCTGACGATTTGTCAGCGGTACAGTTGGGTGCGCTGCGCGGGTTGCTGATTGAATTTTCGGATGTCTTCAGTAAACATAAGTATGACATTGGGTGCACGGACCTGCTACGCCACCACATTGAAACGGGCGATGCGGCACCGGTCAGGCTAAATCCCTTCCGACTGAGTCCTGCTGAGAAGGAACATGTTCAGTCGGCCGTTAACGATATGCTAGAAGCCGACATTATTTCGCCTTCTTCCAGTCCTTGGGGAGCACCTATTGTGCTCGTTAAAAAGCAGGACGGGTCCTTGCGATTTTGCGTCGATTTCCGCGCCTGAATAAGATCTCTGTGGCCGACGCGTATCCGCTCCCCAGGATGGACGAGTCCTCGACGCATTGTCCGGTGCGCGATACTTTTCGACTCTTGATTTATTATCCGGATTCTGGCAGTTGCCACTCGACGAAGAGTCTAAGCCTAAGACTGCATTTCGGACTCCAGGGGGCCTGTTTCAGTTTAACCGGTTACCCATGGGACTTCACTCCTCTCCTGCGACGTTTCAGCGCTTATGGAATTGGTTTTGTCGGGCTTGCAATGGGATACGTGCCTCATTTACCTTGACGATGTCATTGTTTTCAGTAAAACGTTTGAGAACACCTCCAGCGATTGAGAGGGGTGTTCTTGCGAATGCGATCGGCTAAATTAAAGTTTAAACCGGCCAAATGCCACCTTTTTCGTAAATCCGTTAGATACTTGGGTCACATTGTCGACTCTTCGGGGATTTCTACCGATCCTGCGAAGACGGACTGTGTCAGTTCGTGGCCGACGCCCACGTCAGTTCGACGTGCGCAGTTTCATCGGTTTTGCTTCTTATCGCCGATTCGTTGAGCACTTCGCCACCATTGCAAAACCCTTGCACGCTCTAACGGCGAAAGGAGTGAAGTTCCGATGGGGACCGGAGGAGGAGGCTGCATTCTGCTCCCTCCGGGACGCCTTGGTAGGGCCCCACCCTTGCGCTATCCGACTTTGCGAGTCCCTTCTTGCTAGACACGGATGCTAGCAACACG
>NW_024705427.1:0-45562 GCF_018977255.1 Callorhinchus milii | reverse complement strand
TACAACTACCACTACAACCACTACCACAACCACCATTACCTAACTACTATAACTACCACTACAACCACTACCACAAGCACTATTACCTAACTACTATAACTACCACTACAACCACTATTACCTAACTACTATAACTGCAACCACTACCACAACCACCATTACCTAACTACTATAACTACTACTATAACCATTACCACAACCACCATTACCTAACTACTATAACTACCACGACAACCACTATTACCTAACTACTATAACCACTACCACAACCACCATTACCTAACTACAACTACCACTACAACCACTACCACAACCACCATTACCTAACTACTATAACTACCATACAACCACTACCACAACCACTATTACCTAACTATAAAACTACCACTACAACCCCTACCACAACCACTTACCTAACTACTAAAACTACCACTACAACCACTACCACAACCACTATTACCTAACTACTATAACTACCCCGACAACCACTTAACCTAACTACTATAACCAATACCACAACCACTTCCTAACTACTACAACTACCACTACAACCACTACCACAACCACTATTACCTAACTACAACTACCACTACAACCACTACCACAACCACCATTACCTAACTACTATAACTACCACTACAACCACTACCACAACCACCATTACCTAACTACTACAACTACCACTACAACCACTACCACAACTACCACTACCTAACTACTACCACAACCACCATTACCTAACTACTATAACTACCACTACAACCACTACCACAACCACCATTACCTAACTACTATAACTACCACTACAACCACTATTACCTAACTACTGCAACTACCACTACAACCACTACCACAACCACTATTACCTAACTACTATAACTACCACTTGAACTACTATTACCTAACTACTATAACTACCACTATAACCACAACCACTATTACCTAACTACTATAACTACCACTACAACCACTACCACTACCACCATTACCTAACTACTACACTACCACTACAACCACTACCACAACCACCATTACCTAACTACTATAACTACCACTACAACCACTACCACCACCATTACCTAACTACTATAACTACCACTACAACCACCATTACCTAACTACTATAACTACCATACAACCACTACCACCACCATTACCTAACTACTATAACTACCACTACAACCACCATTACCTAACTACTATAACTACCACTACAAACCACAACCACCATTACCTAACTACTACAACTACCACTACAACCACTACCACAACCACTATACCTAACTACTATAACTACCACTACAACCACTATTACCTAACTACAACTACCACTACAACCACTACCACAACCACCATTACCTAACTACTATAACTACCACTACAACCACTACCACAACCACCACTTACCTAACTACTAAAACTACCACTACAACCACTACCACAACCACTATTACCTAACTACTATAACTACCACTACAACCACTATTACCTAACTACTGCAAATACCACTACAACCACTACCACAACCATTATTACCTAACTGCTATAACTACCACTACAAATACTATTACCTAACTACTATAACTACCACTATAACCACTACCACAACCACTATTACCTAACTACTATAACTACCACTACAACCACTACCACAACCACCATTACCTAACTACTATAACTACCACTACAACCACTACCACCACCATTACCTAACTACTATAACTACCACTACAACCACCATTACCTAACTACTATAACTACCACTACAACCACAACCACCATTACCTAACTACTACAACTACCACTACCACAACCACTATTAGCTAACTACTAAAACTACCACTACAACCACTATTACCTAACTACTATAACTACCACTACAACCACTATTTCCTAAATACTATAACTACCACTACAACCACTACCACAACCACTATTACCTAACTACTATAACTACCACTACAACCACTACCACAACCAACATCACCTAACTACTATAACTACCACAACCACCATTACCTAACTATTATAACTACCACTACAACAACTACCACCACCATTACCTAACTACTATAACTACCACTATAACCACTACCACAACCACTATTACCTAACTACTATAACTACCACTACAACCACTACCACAACCACTATTACCTAACTAATATAACTACCACTACAACCACTATTACCTAACTACTGCAACTACCACTACAACCACTACCACAACCACTATTACCTAACTACTATAACTACCACTACAACCACTATTACCTAACTACAACTACCACTACAACCACTACCACAACCACCATTACCTAACTACTACAACTACCACTACAACCACTACCACAACCACCATTACCTAACTACTATAACTACCACTACAACCACTATTACCTAACTACAACTACCACTACAACCACTACCACAACCACTATTACCTAACTACTATAACTACCACTACAACCACTACCACAACCACTTACCTAACTACTACAACTACCACTACAACCACTACCACAACCACCATTACCTAACTACTACAACTACCACTACAACCACTACCACAACCACTATTACCTAACTACTAAAACTACCACTACAACCACTACCACAACCACTATTACCTAACTACTATAACTACCACGACAACCACTATTACATAACTACTATAACCACTACCACAACCACTATTACCTAACTACTACAACTACCACTACAACCACTACCACAACCACTATTACCTAACTACTATAACTACCACTACAACCACAACCACCATCACCTAACTACTATAACTACCACTACAACCACTACCACAACCACCATTACCTAACTACTATAACAACCACTACAACCACTACCACCTTTACCTAACTACTATAACTACCACTACAACCACTACCACAACCACCATTACCTAACTACTATAACTACCACTACAACCACAACCACCATCACCTAACTACTATAACTACCACTACAACCACTACCACAACCACCATTACCTAACTACTATAACTACCACTACAACCACAACCACCACACCTAACTACTATAACTACCACTACAACCACTACCACCTTTACCTAACTACTATAACTACCACTACAACCACTACCACAACCACCATTACCTAACTACTATAACTACCACTACAACCACTATTACCTAACTACTGCAACTACCACTACAACCACTACCACAACCACAATTACCTAACTACTATAACTACCACTATAACCACTACCACAACCACTATTACCTAACTACTATAACTACCACTACAACCACTACCACAACCACTATTACCTAACTAATATAACTACCACTACAACCACTATTACCTAACTACTATAACTACCACTACAACCACTACCACCACCATTACCTAACTACTATAACTACCACTACAACCACCATTACCTAACTACTATAACTACCATTACAACCACTACCACCACCATTACCTAACTACTATAACTACCACTACAACCACCATTACCTAACTACTATAACTACCACCACAAACACAACCACCATTACCTAACTACTACAACTACCACTATAACCATTACCACAACCACTATTACCTAACTACTATAACTACCACGACAACCCCTATTACATAACTACTATAACCACTACCACAACCACCATTACTAACTACTATAACTACTACAATAACCATTACCACAACCACCATTACCTAACTACTATAACTACCACTACAACCACTATTACCTAACTACTAACTACCACTACAACCACTACCACAACCACTATTACCTAACTACTATAACTACCACTATAACCACTACCACAACCACTATTACCTAACTACTATAACTACCACTACAACCACTACCACAACCACTATTACCTAACTAATATAACTACCACTACAACCACTATTACCTAACTACTATAACTACCACTACAACCACTACCACCACCATTACCTAACTACTATAACTACCACTACAACCACCATTACCTAACTACTATAACTACAATTACAACCACTACCACCACCATTACCTAACTACTATAACTACCACTACAACCACCATTACCTAACTACTATAACTACCACTACAAACACAACCACCATTACCTAACTACTACAACTACCACTATAACCATACCACAACCACTATTACCTAACTACTATAACTACCACTACAACCACTATTACATAACTACTATAACCACTACCACAACCACCATTACCTAACTACTATAACTACTACTACAACCATTACCACAACCACCATTACCTAACTACTATAACTACCCCGATAACCACTATTACCTAACTACTATAACCATTACCACAACCACCATTACCTAACTACAACTACCACTACAACCACTACCACAACCACCATTACCTAACTACTATAACTACCACTACAACCACTACCACAACCACTATTACCTAACTACTATAACTACCACTACAACCACTATTACCTAACTACTATAACTACTACCACAACCACCATTACCTAACTACTATAACTACTACTATAACCATTACCACAACCACCATTACCTAACTACTATAACTACCACGACAACCACTATTACCTAACTACTATAACCACTACCACAACCACCATTACCTAACTACAACTACCACTACAACCACTACCACAACCACCATTACCTAACTACTATAACTACCATTACAACCACTACCACAACCACTATTACCTAACTAATAAAACTACCACTACAACCACTACCACAACCACTTACCTAACTACTAAAACTACCACTACAACCACTACCACAACCACTATTACCTAACTACTATAACTACCACGACAACCACTATAACCTAACTACTATAACCAATACCACAACCACTAACCTAACTACTACAACTACCACTACAACCACTACCACAACCACTATTACCTAACTACAACTACCACTACAACCACTACCACAACCACCATTACCTAACTACTATAACTACCACTACAACCACTACCACAACCACCATTACCTAACTACTATAACTACCACTACAACCACTACCACAACCACCACTTCCTAACTACTACAACTACCACTACAACCACTACCACAACCACCATTACCTAACTACTATAACTACCACTACAACCACTACCACAACCACCATTACCTAACTACTATAACTACCACTACAACCACTATTACCTAACTACTGCAACTACCACTACAACCACTACCACAACCACTATTACCTAACTAATATAACTACCACTTGAACTACTATTACCTAACTACTATAACTACCACTATAACCACAACCACTATTACCTAACTACTATAACTACCACTACAACCACTACCACTACCACCATTACCTAACTACTACAACTACCACTACAACCACTACCACAACCACCATTACCTAACTACTATAACTACCACTACAACCACTACCACCACCATTACCTAACTACTATAACTACCACAACCACCATTACCTAACTACTATAACTACCATACAACCACTACCACCACCATTACCTAACTACTATAACTACCACTACAACCACCATTACCTAACTACTATAACTACCACTACAAACACAACCACCATTACCTAACTACTACAACTACCACTACAACCACTACCACAACCACTATACCTAACTACTATAACTACCACTACAACCACTATTACCTAACTACAACTACCACTACAACCACTACCACAACCACCATTACCTAACTACTATAACTACCACTACAACCACTACCACAACCACCACTTACCTAACTACTAAAACTACCACTACAACCACTACCACAACCACTATTACCTAACTACTATAACTACCACTACAACCACTATTACCTAACTACTGCAAATACCACTACAACCACTACCACAACCACTATTACCTAACTGCTATAACTACCACTACAAATACTATTACCTAACTACTATAACTACCACTATAACCACTACCACAACCACTATTACCTAACTACTATAACTACCACTACAACCACTACCACAACCACCATTACCTAACTACTATAACTACCACTACAACCACTACCACCACCATTACCTAACTACTATAACTACCACTACAACCACCATTACCTAACTACTATAACTACCACTACAACCACAACCACCATTACCTAACTACTACAACTACCACTACCACAACCACTATTACTAACTACTAAAACTACCACTACAACCACTATTACCTAACTACTATAACTACCACTACAACCACTATTTCCTAAATACTATAACTACCACTACAACCACTACCACAACCACTATTACCTAACTACTATAACTACCACTACAACCACTACCACAACCAACATCACCTAACTACTATAACTACCACAACCACCATTACCTAACTATATAACTACCACTACAACACTACCACCACCATTACCTAACTACTATAACTACCACTATAACCACTACCACAACCACTATTACCTAACTACTATAACTACCACTACAACCACTACCACAACCACTATTACCTAACTAATATAACTACCACTACAACCACTATTACCTAACTACTCAACTACCACTACAACCACTACCACAACCACTATTACCTAACTACTATAACTACCACTACAACCACTATTACCTAACTACAACTACCACTACAACCACTACCACAACCACCATTACCTAACTACTACAACTACCACTACAACCACTACCACAACCACCATTACCTAACTACTATAACTACCACTACAACCACTATTACCTAACTACAACTACCACTACAACCACTACCACAACCACTATTACCTAACTACTATAACTACCACTACAACCACAACCACTTACCTAACTACTACAACTACCACTACAACCACTACCACAACCACCATTACCTAACTACTACAACTACCACTACAACCACTACCACAACCACTATTACCTAACTACTAAACTACCACTACAACCACTACCACACCCACTATTACCTAACTACTATAACTACCACTACAACCACTATTACCTAACTACTAACACCACTACCACACCACCTATTACCTAACTACTACAACTACCACTACAACCACTACCACAACCACCATTACCTAACTACTATAACTACCACTACAACCACACCACCATCACCTAACTACTATAACTACCACTACAACCACTACCACAACCACCATTACCTAACTACTATAACTACCACTACAACCACTACCACCATTACCTAACTACTATAACTACCACTACAACCACTACCACAACCACCATTACCTAACTACTATAACTACCACTACAACCACTACCACCATACCTAACTACTATAACTACCACTACAACCACTACCACAACCACCATTACCTAACTACTATAACTACCACTACAACCACAACCACCATTACCTAACTACTATAACTACCACTACAACCACTACCACAACCACCATTACCTAACTACTATAACTACCACTACAACCACTACCACAACCACCATTACCTACTACTATAACCTACTATAACCTACCACAACCACATTACCTAACTACTATAACTACCACTACAACCACTATTACCAACTACAACTACCACTACAACCACTACCACAACCACTATTACCTAACTACTATAACTACCACTATAACCACTACCACAACCACTATTACCTAACTACTATAACTACCACTACAACCACTACCACAACCACTATTACCTAACTACTATAACTACCACTACAACCACTACCACAACCACTATTACCTAACTACTATAACTACCACTACAACCACTACCACCACCATACCTAACTACTATAACTACCACTACAACCACCATTACCTAACTACTATAACTACCATTACAACCACTACCACCACCATTACCTAACTACTATAACTACCACTACAACCACCATTACCTAACTACTATAACTACCACTACAAACACAACCACCATTACCTAACTACTACAACTACCACTATAACCATTACCACAACCACTATTACCTAACTACTATAACTACCACTACAACCACTATTACATAACTACTATAACCACTACCACAACCACCATTACCTAACTACTATAACTACTACTATAACCATTACCACAACCACCATTACCTAACTACTATAACTACCACGATAACCACTATTACCTAACTACTATAACCATTACCACAACCACCATTACCTAACTACAACTACCACTACAACCACTACCACAACCACCATTACCTAACTACTATAACTACCACTACAACCACTACCACAACCACTATTACCTAACTACTATAACTACCACTACAACCACTATTACCTAACTACTATAACTACTACCACAACCACCATTACCTAACTACTATAACTACTACTATAACCATTACCACAACCACCATTACCTAACTACTATAACTACCACGACAACCACTATTACCTAACTACTATAACCACTACCACAACCACCATTACCTAACTACAACTACCACTACAACCACTACCACAACCACCATTACCTAACTACTATAACTACCACTACAACCACTACCACAACCACTATTACCTAACTAATAAAACTACCACTACAACCACTACCACAACAACCACTTACCTAACTACTAAAACTACCACTACAACCACTACCACAACCACTATTACCTAACTACTATAACTACCACTACACAACCACTATAACCTAACTACTATAACTACCACACAACCACTATTACCTAACTACTAAACTACCACTACAACCACTACCACAACCACTATTACCTAACTACTATAACTACCACTACAACCACTATTACCTAACTACTAACTACCACTACAACCACTACCACAACCACCATTACCTAACTACTATAACTACCACTACAACCACTACCACAACCACCATTACCTAACTACTATAACTACCACTACAACCACTACCACCACCATTACCTAACTACTATAACTACCACTACAACCACCATTACCTAACTACTATAACTACCACTACAACCACAACCACCATTACCTAACTACTACAACTACCACTACCACAACCACTATTAGCTAACTACTAAAACTACCACTACAACCACTATTACCTAACTACTATAACTACCACTACAACCACTATTTCCTAAATACTATAACTACCACTACAACCACTACCACAACCACTATTACCTAACTACTATAACTACCACTACAACCACTACCACAACCAACATCACCTAACTACTATAACTACCACAACCACCATTACCTAACTATTATAACTACCACTACAACAACTACCACCACCATTACCTAACTACTATAACTACCACTATAACCACTACCACAACCACTATTACCTAACTACTATAACTACCACTACAACCACTACCACAACCACTATTACCTAACTAATATAACTACCACTACAACCACTATTACCTAACTACTATAACTACCACTACAACCACTACCACAACCACTATTACCTAACTACTATAACTACCACTACAACCACTATTACCTAACTACTAAACTACCACTACAACCACTACCACAACCACTATTACCTAACTACTATAACCACTCCCACAACCACCATTACCTAACTACTACAACTACCACTACAACCACTACCACAACCACCATTACCTAACTACTAAACTACCACTACAACCACTACCACAACCACTATTACCTAACTACTATAACTACCACTACAACCACTACCACACCACTACAACCACTACCACAACCACCATTACCTAACTACTAAACTACCACTACAACCACTACCACAACCACTATTACCTAACTACTATAACTACCACTACAACCACAACCACTATTACCTAACTACTATAACCACTACCACAACCACTATTACCTAACTACTACAACTACCACTACAACCACTACCACAACCACTATTACCTAACTACTATAACTACCACTACAACCACTACCACAATTACCTAACTACTATAACTACCACTACAACCACTACCACAACCACCATTACCTAACTACTATAACTACCACTACAACCACTACCACCATTACCTAACTACTATAACTACCACTACAACCACTACCACAACCACCATTACCTAACTACTATAACTACCACTACAACCACATCCACCATCACCTAACTACTATAACTACCACTACAACCACTACCACAACCACCATTACCTAACTACTATAACTACCACTACAACCACTACCACAACCACTATTACCTAACTACTATAACTACCACTACAACCACTACCACCATTACCTAACTACTATAACTACCACTACAACCACTACCACAACCACCATTACCTAACTACTATAACTACCACTACAACCACTATTACCTAACTACTATAACTACCACTACAACCACTACCACAACCACTATTACCTAACTACTATAACTACCACTACAACCACTACCACAACCACTATTACCTAACTACTATAACTACCACTACAACCACTACCACAACCACTATTACCTAACTAATATAACTACCACTACAACCACTATTACCTAACTACTATAACTACCACTACAACCACTACCACCACCATTACCTAACTACTATAACTACCACTACAACCACCATTACCTAACTACTATAACTACCACTACAACCACTACCACCACCATTACCTAACTACTATAACTACCACTACAACCACCATTACCTAACTACTATAACTACCACTACAAACACAACCACCATTACCTAACTACTACAACTACCACTACTAAACCATTACCACAACCACTATTACCTAACTACTATAACTACCACGACAACCACTATTACATAACTACTATAACCACTACCACAACCACCATTACCTAACTACTATAACTACTACTATAACCACTACCACAACCACCATTACCTAACTACTATAACTACCACAACAACCACTATTACCTAACTACTATAACCACTACCACAACCACCATTACCTAACTACAACTACCACTACAACCACTACCACAACCACCATTACCTAACTACTATAACTACCACTACAACCACTACCACAACCACTATTACCTAACTACTATAACTACCACTACAACCACTATTACCTAACTACTATAACTACTACCACAACCACCATTACCTAACTACTATAACTACTACTATAACCATTACCACAACCACCATTACCTAACTACTATAACTACCACGACAACCACTATTACCTAACTACTATAACCACTACCACAACCACCATTACCTAACTACAACTACCACTACAACCACTACCACAACCACCATTACCTAACTACTATAACTACCATTACAACCACTACCACAACCACTATTACCTAACTAATAAAACTACCACTACAACCACTACCACAACCACTTACCTAACTACTAAAACTACCACTACAACCACTACCACAACCACTATTACCTAACTACTATAACTACCACGACAACCACTATAACCTAACTACTATAACCAATACCACAACCACTATTTCCTAACTACTACAACTACCACTACAACCACTACCACAACCACTATTACCTAACTACTATAACTACCACTACAACCACTATTACCTAACTACAACTACCACTACAACCACTACCACAACCACCATTACCTAACTACTATAACTACCACTACAACCACTACCACAACCACCATTACCTAACTACTATAACTACCACTACAACCACTACCACCACCATTACCTAACTACTATAACTACCACTACAACCACCATTACCTAACTACTATAACTACCACTACAACCACAACCACCATTACCTAACTACTACAACTACCACTACCACAACCACTATTAGCTAACTACTAAAACTACCACTACAACCACTATTACCTAACTACTATAACTACCACTACAACCACTATTTCCTAAATACTATAACTACCACTACAACCACTACCACAACCACTATTACCTAACTACTATAACTACCACTACAACCACTACCACAACCAACATCACCTAACTACTATAACTACCACAACCACCATTACCTAACTATTATAACTACCACTACAACAACTACCACCACCATTACCTAACTACTATAACTACCACTATAACCACTACCACAACCACTATTACCTAACTACTATAACTACCACTACAACCACTACCACAACCACTATTACCTAACTAATATAACTACCACGACAACCACTATTACATAACTACTATAACCACTACCACAACCACCATTACCTAACTACTATAACTACTACTATAACCATTACTACAACCACCATTACCTAACTACTATAACTACCACGACAACCACTACCACAAGCACTATTACCTAACTAATAAAACTACCACTACAACCACTACCACAACCACTATTACCTAACTACTATAACCACTCCCACAACCACCATTACCTAACTACAACTACCACTACAACCACTACCACAACCACCATTACCTAACTACTATAACTACCACTACAACCACTACCACAAGCACCATTACCTAACTAATAAAACTACCACTACAACCACTACCACAACCACTTACCTAACTACTAAAACTACCACTACAACCACTACCACAACCACTATTACCTAACTACTATAACTACCACGACAACCACTATTACCTAACTACTATAACCAATACCACAACCACTATTTCCTAACTACTACAACTACCACTACAACCACTACCACAACCACTATTACCTAACTACTATAACTACCACTACAACCACTATTACCTAACTACAACTACCACTACAACCACTACCACAACCACCATTATCTAACTACTATAACTACCACTACAACCACTACCACAACCACCACTTACCTAACTACTAAAACTACCACTACAACCACTACCACAACCACTATTACCTAACTACTATAACTACCACTACAACCACTATTACCTAACTACTGCAACTACCACTACAACCACTACCACAACCATTATTACCTAACTGCTATAACTACCACTACAAATACTATTACCTAACTACTATAACTACCACTATAACCACTACCACAACCACTATTACCTAACTACTATAACTACCACTACAACCACTACCATCACCATTACCTAACTACTATAACTACCACTACAACCACCATTACCTAACAACTATAACTACCACTACAACCACAACCACCATTACCTAACTACTACAACTACCACTACCACAACCACTATTAGCTAACTACTAAAACTACCACTACAACCACTATTACCTAGCTACTATAACTACCACTACAACCACTATTTCCTAAATACTATAACTACCACTACCACAACCACTATTACCTAACTACTATAACTACCACTACAACCACTACCACAACCAACATCACCTAACTACTATAACTACCACAACCACCATTACCTAACTATTATAACTACCACTACAACAACTACCACCACCATTACCTAACTACTATAACTACCACTACAACCACAACCACCATTACCTAACTACTACAACTACCACTACAACCACTACCACAACCACCATTACCTAACTACTATAACTACCACTACAACCACTACCACAACCACCATTACCTAACTACTACAACTACCACTACAACCACTACCACAACCACCATTACCTAACTACTATAACTACCACTACAACCACTACCACCATCACCTAACTACTATAACTACCACTACAACCACTACCACCACCATTACCTAACTACTATAACTACCACTACAACCACCATTACCTAACTACTATAACTACCACTACAAACACAACCACCATTACCTAACTACTACAACTACCACTACAACCACTACCACAACCACCATTACCTAACTACTATAACTACCACTACAACCACTACCACCACCATTACCTAACTACTATAACTACCACTACAACCACCATTTCCTAACTACTATAACTACCATTACAACCACTACCACCACCATTACCTAACTACTATAACTACCACTACAACCACTACCACAACCACTATTACCTAACTAATAAAACTACCACTACAACCACTACCACAACCACTTACCTAACTACTAAAACTACCACTACAACCACTACCACAACCACTATAACCTAACTACTATAACTACCACGACAACCACTATTACCTAACTACTATAACCAATACCACAACCACTATTTCCTAACTACTACAACTACCACTACAACCACTACCACAACCACTATTACCTAACTACTATAACTACCACTACAACCACTATTACCTAACTACAACTACCACTACAACCACTACCACAACCACCATTACCTAACTACTATAACTACCACTACAACCACTACCACAACCACCATCACCTAACTACTATAACTACCACTACAACCACTACCACAACCACCACTTACCTAACTACTAAAACTACCACTACAACCACAACCACTATTACCTAGCTACTATAACTACCACTACAACCACTATTACCTAACTACTGCAACTACCACTACAACCACTACCACAACCATTATTACCTAACTGCTATAACTACCACTACAAATACTATTACCTAACTACTATAACTACCACTATAACCACTACCACAACCACTATTACCTAACTACTATAACTACCACTACAACCACTACCACAACCACCATTACCTAACTACTACAACTACCACTACAACCACTACCACAACCACCATTACCTAACTACTATAACTACCACTACAACCACTACCACCACCATTACCTAACTACTATAACTACCACTACAACCAACATTACCTAACTACTATAACTACCACTACAACCACAACCACCATTACCTAACTACTACAACTACCACTACCACAACCACTATTAGCTAACTACTAAAACTACCACTACAACCACTATTACCTAAGTACTATAACTACCACTACAACCACTATTTCATAAATACTATAACTACCACTACAACCACTACCACAACCACTATTACCTAACTACTATAACTACCACTACAACCACAACCACAACCAACATCACCTAACTACTATAACTACCACAACCACCATTACCTAACTATTATAACTACCACTACAACAACTACCACCACCATTACCTAACTACTACAACTACCACTACAACCACAACCACCATTACCTAACTACTACAACTACCACTACAACCACTACCACAACCACCATTACCTAACTACTATAACTACCACTACAACCACTACCACAACCACCATTACCTAACTACTACAACTACCACTACAACCACTACCACAACCACCATTACCTAACTACTATAACTACCACTACAACCACTACCACAACCACCATTACCTAACTACTATAACTACCACTACAACCACTACCACAACCACTATTACCTAACTACTATAACTACCACTTCAACCACTACCACAACCACTTACCTAACTACTAAAACTACCACTACAACCACTACCACAACCATTATTACCTAACTACTATAACTACCACGACAACCACTATTACCTAACTACTATAACCAATACCACAACCACTATTACCTAACTACTACAACTACCACTACAACCACTACCACAACCACTATTACCTAACAACTATAACTACCACTACAACCACTATTACCTAACTACAACTACCACTACAACCACTACCACAACCACCATTACCTAACTACTACAACTACCACTACAACCACTACCACAACCACCATTACCTAACTACTATAACTACCACTACAACCACTACCACAACCACCATCACCTAACTACTATAACTACCACTACAACCACTACCACAACCACCACTTACCTAACTACTAAAACTACCACTACAACCACAACCACTATTACCTAGCTACTATAACTACCACTACAACCACTATTACCTAACTACTGCAACTACCACTACAACCACTACCACAACCATTATTACCTAACTGCTATAACTACCACTACAAATACTATTACCTAACTACTATAACTACCACTATAACCACTACCACAACCACTATTACCTAACTACTATAACTACCACTACAACCACTACCACAACCACCATTACCTAACTACTACAACTACCACTACAACCACTACCACAACCACCATTACCTAACTACTATAACTACCACTACAACCACTACCACCACCATTACCTAACTACTATAACTACCACTACAACCAACATTACCTAACTACTATAACTACCACTACAACCACAACCACCATTACCTAACTACTACAACTACCACTACCACAACCACTATTAGCTAACTACTAAAACTACCACTACAACCACTATTACCTAAGTACTATAACTACCACTACAACCACTATTTCATAAATACTATAACTACCACTACAACCACTACCACAACCACTATTACCTAACTACTATAACTACCACTACAACCACAACCACAACCAACATCACCTAACTACTATAACTACCACAACCACCATTACCTAACTATTATAACTACCACTACAACAACTACCACCACCATTACCTAACTACTACAACTACCACTACAACCACAACCACCATTACCTAACTACTACAACTACCACTACAACCACTACCACAACCACCATTACCTAACTACTATAACTACCACTACAACCACTACCACAACCACCATTACCTAACTACTACAACTACCACTACAACCACTACCACAACCACCATTACCTAACTACTATAACTACCACTACAACCACTACCACAACCACCATTACCTAACTACTATAACTACCACTACAACCACTACCACAACCACTATTACCTAACTACTATAACTACCACTTCAACCACTACCACAACCACTTACCTAACTACTAAAACTACCACTACAACCACTACCACAACCATTATTACCTAACTACTATAACTACCACGACAACCACTATTACCTAACTACTATAACCAATACCACAACCACTATTACCTAACTACTACAACTACCACTACAACCACTACCACAACCACTATTACCTAACAACTATAACTACCACTACAACCACTATTACCTAACTACAACTACCACTACAACCACTACCACAACCACCATTACCTAACTACTACAACTACCACTACAACCACTACCACAACCACCATTACCTAACTACTATAACTACCACTACAACCACTACCACAACCACTATTACCTAACTACTATAACTACCACTACAACCACTACCACAACCACTTACCTAACTACTAAAACTACCACTACAACCACTACCACAACCACTATTACATAACTACTATAACCACTACAACAACCACTATTACCTAACTACTACAACTACCACTACAACCACTACCACAACCACTATTACCTAACTACTATTACTACCACTACAACCACTATTACCTAACTACCACTACAACCACTACCACAACCACCATTACCTAACTACTATAACTACCACTACAACCACTACCACCTTTACCTAACTACTATAACTACCACTACAACCACTACCACAACCACCATTACCTAACTACTATAACTACCACTACAACCACTATTACCTAACTACTGCAACTACCACTACAACCACTACCACAACCACTATTACCTAACTACTATAACTACCACTATAACCACTACCACAACCACTATTACCTAACTACTATATCTACCACTACAACCACTACCACAACCACTATTACCTAACTAATATAACTACCACTTGAACTACTATTACCTAACTACTATAACTACCACTATAACCACAACCACTATTACCTAACTACTATAACTACCACTATAACCACTACCACAACCACCATTACCTAACTACTACAACTACCACTACAACCACTACCACCACCATTACCTAACTACTATAACTACCACTACAACCACCATTACCTAACTACTATAACTACCACTACAAACACAACCACCATTACCTAACTACTATAACTACCACGACAACCACTACCACAACCACTATTACCTAACTACTATAACTACTACTATAACCATTACCACAACCACCATTACCTAACTACTATAACTACCACGACAACCACTATTACCTAACTACTATAACCACTACCACAACCACCATTACCTAACTACAACTACCACTACAACCACTACCACAACCACCATTACCTAACTACTATAACTACCACTACAACCACTACCACAAGCACTATTACCTAACTAATAAAACTACCACTACAACCACTACCACAACCACTTACCTAACTACTAAAACTACCACTACAACCACTACCACAACCACTATTACCTAACTACTATAACTACCACGACAACCACTATTACCTAACTACTATAACCAATACCACAACCACTATTACCTAACTACTACAGCTACCACTACAACCACTACCACAACCACTATTACCTAACTACTATAACTACCACTACAACCACTATTACCTAACTACAACTACCACTACAACCACTACCACAACCACCATTACCTAACTACTACAACTACCACTACAACCACTACCACAACCACCATTACCTAACTACTATAACTACCACTACAACCACTACCACAACCACCATCACCTAACTACTATAACTACCACTACAACCACTACCACAACCACCACTTACCTAACTACTAAAACTACCACTACAACCACTACCACAACCACCATTACCTAACTACTATAACTACCACTACAACCACTATTACCTAACTTCTGCAACTACCACTACAACCACTACCACAACCACTATTACCTAACTGCTATAACTACCACTACAACTACTATTAACTAACTACTATAACTACCACTATAACCACTACCACAACCACTATTACCTAACTACTATAACTACCACTACAACCACCATTACCTAACTACTATAACTACCACTACAACCACAACCACCATTACCTAACTACTACAACTACCACTACCACAACCACTATTAGCTAACTACTACAACTACCACTACAACCACTATTACCTAACTACTATAACTACCACTACAACCACTATTTCCTAAATACTATAACTACCACTACAACCACTACCACAACCACTATTACCTAACTACTATAACTACCACTACAACCACTACCACAACCAACATCACCTAACTACTATAACTACCACAACCACCATTACCTAACTACTATAACTACCACTACAACAACTACCACCACTATTACCTAACTACTATAACTACCACTACAACCACAACCACCATTACCTAACTACTACAACTACCACTACAACCACTACCACAACCACCATTACCTAACTACTATAACTACCACTACAACCACTACCACAACCACCATTACCTAACTACTACAACTACCACTACAACCACTACCACAACCACCATTTCTTTACTACTATAACTACCACTACAACCACTACCACAACCACCATCACCTAACTACTATAACTACCACTACAACCACTACCACCATTACCTAACTACTATAACTACCACTACAACCACTACCACAACCACCATTACCTAACTACTACAGCTACCACTACAGCCACTACCACAACCACTATTACCTAACTACTATAACTACCACTACAACCACTACCACAACCACCATTACCTAACTACTATAACTACCACTACAACCACTACCACAACCACCATCACCTAACTACTATAACTACCACTACAACCACTATTACCTAACTACAACTACCACTACAACCACTACCACAACCACCATTACCTAACTACTACAACTACCACTACAACCACTACCACAACCACCATTACCTAACTACTATAACTACCACTACAACCACTACCACAACCACCATCACCTAACTACTATAACTACCACTACAACCACTACCACAACCACCACTTACCTAACTACTAAAACTACCACTACAACCACTACCACAACCACCATTACCTAACTACTATAACTACCACAACAACCACTATTACCTAACTTCTGCAACTACCACTACAACCACTACCACAACCACTATTACCTAACTGCTATAACTACCACTACAACTACTATTACCTAACTACAATAACTACCACTATAACCACTACCACAACCAACATCACCTAACTACTATAACTACCACAAACACCATTACCTAACTACTATAACTACCACTACAACCACTACCACAACCACCATTACCTAACTACTATAACTACCACTACAACCACTACCACAACCACCACTTACCTAACTACTAAAACTACCACTACAACCATTACCACAACCACCATTACCTAACTACTATAACTACCACTACAACCACTATTACCTAACTTCTGCAACTACCACTACAACCACTACCACAACCATTATTACCTAACTGCTATAACTACCACTACAACTACTATTAACTAACTACTATAACTACCACTATAACCACTACCACAACCACTATTACCTAACTACTATAACTACCACTACAACCACCATTACCTAACTACTATAACTACCACTACAACCACAACCACCATTACCTAACTTCTACAACTACCACTACCACAACCACTATTAGCTAACTACTAAAACTACCACTAAAACCACTATTACCTAACTACTATAACTACCACTACAACCACTATTTCCTAAATACTATAACTACCACTACAACCACTACCACAACCACTATTACCTAACTACTATAACTACCACTACAACCACTACCACAACCAACATCACCTAACTACTATAACTACCACAACCGCCATTACCTAACTACTATAACTACCACTACAACAACTACCACCATTACCTAACTACTACAACTACCACTACAACCACTACCACAACCACCATTACCTAACTACTATAACTACCACGACAACCACTATTACCTAACTACTATAACCACTACCACAACCACCATTACCTAACTACAACTACCACTACAACCACTACCACAACCACCATTACCTAACTACTATAACTACCACTACAACCACTACCACAACCACTATTACCTAACTACTATAACTACCACTACAACCACTACCAAAACCACTTACCTAACTACTAAAACTACCACTACAACCACTACCACAACCACTATTACCTGACTACTATAACTACCACTACAACTACTATTACCTAACTACTATAACTACCACTATAACCACTACCACAACCAACATCACCTAACTACTATAACTACCACAAACACCATTACCTAACTACTATAACTACCACTACAACCACTACCACAACCACCATTACCTAACTACTATAACTACCACTACAACCACTACCACAACCACCACTTACCTAACTACTAAAACTACCACTACAACCACTACCACAACCACTATTACCTAACTGCTATAACTACCACTACAACCACTACCACAACCATTACCTAACTACTATAACTACCACTACAACCACCATTACCTAACTACTATAACTAGCACTACAACCACAACCACCATTACCTAACTACTACAACTACCACTACCACAACCAACATCACCTAACTACTATAACTACCACAACCACCATTACCTAACTACTATAACTACCACTACAACAACTACCACCACCATTACCTAACTACTATAACTACCACTACAACCACAACCACCATTACCTAACTACTACAATTACCACTACAACCACTACCACAACCACCATTACCTAACTACTATAACTACCACTACAACCACTACCACCACCATTACCTAACTACTATAACTACCACTATAACCACCATTACCTAACTACTATAACTAGCACTACAACCACAACCACCATTACCTAACTACTACAACTACCACTACCACAACCAACATCACCTAACTACTATAACTACCACAACCACCATTACCTAACTACTATAACTACCACTACAACAACTACCACCACCATTACCTAACTACTATAACTACCACTACAACCACAACCACCATTACCTAACTACTACAACTACCACTACAACCACTACCACAACCACCATTACCTAACTACTATAACTACCACTACAACCACTACCACAACCACCATTACCTAACTACTACAACTACCACTACAACCACTACCACAACCACCATTACCTAACTACTATAACTACCACTACAACCACTACCACAACCACCATCACCTAACTACTATAACTACCACTACAACCACTACCACCATTACCTAACTACTATAACTACCACTACAACCACTACCACAACCACCATTACCTAATTACTATAACTACCACTACAACCACTACCACAACCACTATTACCTAACTACTATAACTACCACTACAACCACTACCACAACCACTTACCTAACTACTATAACTACCACGACAACCACTACCACAACCACTATTACCTAACTACTATAACTACCACTACAACCACTACCACAACCACTTACCTAACTACTATAACTACCACTACGACCACTACCACAACCACCATTACCTAACTACTACAACTACCACTACAACCACTACCACCATTACCTAACTACTAAAACTACCACTACAACCACTACCACAACCACTTACCTAACTACTATAACTACCACGACAACCACTATTACCTAACTACTATAACCACTACCACAACCACCATTACCTAACTACAACTACCACTACAACCACTACCACAACCACCATTACCTAACTACTATAACTACCACTACAACCACTACCACAACCACTATTACCTAACTACTATAACTACCACTACAACCACTACCACAACCACTTACCTAACTACTATAACTACCACTACGACCACTACCACAACCACCATTACCTAACTACTACAACTACCACTACAACCACAACCACCATTACCTAACTACTACAACTACCACTACAACCACTACCACAACCACCATTACCTAACTACTATAACTACCACGACAACCACTATTACCTAACTACTATAACCACTACCACAACCACCATTACCTAACTACAACTACCACTACAACCACTACCACAACCACCATTACCTAACTACTATAACTACCACTACAACCACTACCACAACCACTATTACCTAACTACTATAACTACCACTACAACCACTACCAAAACCACTTACCTAACTACTAAAACTACCACTACAACCACTACCACAACCACTATTACCTGACTACTATAACTACCACTACAACTACTATTACCTAACTACTATAACTACCACTATAACCACTACCACAACCAACATCACCTAACTACTATAACTACCACAAACACCATTACCTAACTACTATAACTACCACTACAACCACTACCACAACCACCATTACCTAACTACTATAACTACCACTACAACCACTACCACAACCACCACTTACCTAACTACTAAAACTACCACTACAACCACTACCACAACCACTATTACCTAACTGCTATAACTACCACTACAACCACTACCACAACCATTACCTAACTACTATAACTACCACTACAACCACCATTACCTAACTACTATAACTAGCACTACAACCACAACCACCATTACCTAACTACTACAACTACCACTACCACAACCAACATCACCTAACTACTATAACTACCACAACCACCATTACCTAACTACTATAACTACCACTACAACCACAACCACCATTACCTAACTACTACAATTACCACTACAACCACTACCACAACCACCATTACCTAACTACTATAACTACCACTACAACCACTACCACCACCATTACCTAACTACTATAACTACCACTATAACCACCATTACCTAACTACTATAACTAGCACTACAACCACAACCACCATTACCTAACTACTACAACTACCACTACCACAACCAACATCACCTAACTACTATAACTACCACAACCACCATTACCTAACTACTATAACTACCACTACAACAACTACCACCACCATTACCTAACTACTATAACTACCACTACAACCACAACCACCATTACCTAACTACTACAACTACCACTACAACCACTACCACAACCACCATTACCTAACTACTATAACTACCACTACAACCACTACCACAACCACCATTACCTAACTACTACAACTACCACTACAACCACTACCACAACCACCATTACCTAACTACTATAACTACCACTACAACCACTACCACAACCACCATCACCTAACTACTATAACTACCACTACAACCACTACCACCATTACCTAACTACTATAACTACCACTACAACCACTACCACAACCACCATTACCTAATTACTATAACTACCACTACAACCACTACCACAACCACTATTACCTAACTACTATAACTACCACTACAACCACTACCACAACCACTTACCTAACTACTATAACTACCACGACAACCACTACCACAACCACTATTACCTAACTACTATAACTACCACTACAACCACTACCACAACCACTTACCTAACTACTATAACTACCACTACGACCACTACCACAACCACCATTACCTAACTACTACAACTACCACTACAACCACTACCACCATTACCTAACTACTAAAACTACCACTACAACCACTACCACAACCACTTACCTAACTACTATAACTACCACTACAACCACTACCACAGCCACCATTACCTAACTACTACAACTACCACTACAACCACTACCACCATTACCTAACTACTACAACTACCACTACAACCACTACCACAACCACCATTACCTAACTACTATAACTACCACTACAACCACTACCACCACCATTACCTAACTACTATAACTACCACTACAACCACCATTACCTAACTATTATAACTACCACTACAACCACCATTACCTAACTACTACAACTACCACTACCACAACCAACATCACCTAACTACTATAACTACCACTACAACCACTATTACCTAACTACTACAACTACCACTACCACAACCAACATCACCTAACTACTATAACTACCACAACCACCATTACCTAACTACTATAACTACCACTACAACAACTACCACCACCATTACCTAACTACTATAACTACCACTACAACCACAACCACCATTACCTAACTACTACAACTACCACTACAACCACTACCACAACCACCATTACCTAATTACTATAACTACCACTACAACCACTACCACAACCACTATTACCTAACTACTATAACTACCACTACAACCACTACCACAACCACTTACCTAACTACTATAACTACCACGACAACCACTACCACAACCACTATTACCTAACTACTATAACTACCACTACAACCACTACCACAACCACTTACCTAACTACTATAACTACCACTACGACCACTACCACAACCACCATTACCTAACTACTACAACTACCACTACAACCACTACCACCATTACCTAACTACTAAAACTACCACTACAACCACTACCACAACCACTTACCTAACTACTATAACTACCACTACAACCACTACCACAGCCACCATTACCTAACTACTACAACTACCACTACAACCACTACCACCATTACCTAACTACTACAACTACCACTACAACCACTACCACAACCACCATTACCTAACTACTATAACTACCACTACAACCACTACCACCACCATTACCTAACTACTATAACTACCACTACAACCACCATTACCTAACTATTATAACTACCACTACAACCACCATTACCTAACTACTACAACTACCACTACCACAACCAACATCACCTAACTACTATAACTACCACAACCACCATTACCTAACTACTATAACTACCACTACAACCACCATTACCTAACTACTACAACTACCACTACCACAACCAACATCACCTAACTACTATAACTACCACAACCACCATTACCTAACTACTATAACTACCACTACAACAACTACCACCACCATTACCTAACTACTATAACTACCACTACAACCACAACCACCATTACCTAACTACTACAACTACCACTACAACCACTACCACAACCACCATTACCTAACTACTATAACTACCACTACAACCACTACCACAACCACCATTACCTAACTACTACAACTACCACTACAACCACTACCACAACCACCATTACCTAACTACTATAACTACCACTACAACCACTACCACAACCACCATCACCTAACTACTATAACTACCACTACAACCACTACCACCATTACCTAACTACTATAACTACCACCACAACCACTACCACAACCACCATTACCTAATTACTATAACTACCACTACAACCACTACCACAACCACTATTACCTAACTACTATAACTACCACTTCAACCACTACCACAACCACTTACCTAACTACTATAACTACCACTACGACCACTACCACAACCATGATTACCTAACGACTATAACTACCACTACAACCACAACCACTTACCTAACTACTATAACTACCACGACAACCACTACCACAACCACTATTACCTAACTACTACAACTACCACTACAACCACTACCACAACCACTATTACCTAACTACTATAACTACCACGACAACCACTATTACCTAACTACTATAACCAATACCACAACCACTATTACCTAACTACTATAACTACCACTACAACCACTACCACAACCACCATTACCTAACTACTACAACTACCACTACAACCACTACCACAACCACCATTACCTAACTACTATAACTACCACTACAACCACTACCACAACCACTATTAGCTAACTACTAAAACTACCACTACAACCACTATTACCTAACTACTATAACTACCACTACAACCACTATTTCCTAAATACTATAACTACCACTACAACCACTACCACAACCACTATTACCTAACTACTATAACTACCACTACAACCACTACCACAACCAACATCACCTAACTACTATAACTACCACAACCACCATTACCTAACTGCTATAACTACCACTACAACAACTACCACCACCATTACCTAACTACTATAACTACCACTACAACCACAACCACCATTACCTAACTACTAAAACTGCCACTACAACCACTACCACAACCACTATTACCTAACTACTATAACTACCACTATAACCAATACCACAACCACTATTACCTAACTGCTACAACTACCACTATAACCAATACCACAACCACTATTACCTAACTACTATAACTACCACTACAACCACCATTACCTAACTACTATAACTACCACTACAAACACAACCACCATTACCTAACTACTACAACTACCACTACAACCACTACCACAACCACTATTACCTAACTACTACAACTACCACTACAACCACTACCACAACCACCATTACCTCCTTCTTCTTTCTTGTTCGTCCATCAAAGTTGATGATGACCAAGGCACGTTTGTCATTATGTTGGGTTTTGATGAGTGCGCAGATGGCTGAAGATGCCAATCCGAGCCCGGAATTCTCTGTGGCACACTGGACAGGTCAGGGAGGATGTAGAGCTCTGAGGTGCAGTCACACGTCCTTCCTTGGTAGATTTGCGCTGCTGCCTCTTTAAGATGGCACAGGAGCGTCTCCTACTTTCACAGAGGACTGCACCGTCCTGTACTTTTCTTCTCCAGGCAGGTCGGTCCTGTGCTAGGGATTCCCAGCTTTTCAGGTCGAATCCAAAGCTCTTCAAGGAAGCTTTAAGGGTGTCCTTGTAGCGCTTTTTGGGACCACCTTGTGCTCGCTTGCCATTCTTCAGCTCGCCAAAGAAGACTTGTTTTGGAAGTCTCGCGTATGGCATTCTGGTCACGTGGCCAGTCAATCTAAGCTGTTCCTTCGCAAGCAAGGTGTAGATGCTGGGGATATTTGCCTTGCTGAGGACTTCCGTGTCAGGGATTCTGTCTTGCCACTTGATCCTCAGCAGTTTCCTCAGACAGTTCAAGTGGAGATGATTCAATTTCTTGGCATGGCGCTGGTAAACTATCCAGGCTTCGCACCCATACAGAAGAGTTGGTAAGACAACACTACTACACAATACACTACTATACACTACTATACACTACACTATACACACTACACTATATACACTACACTTATATACAATGCACTTGATATGTTACATGTTGATATACATGACATCTTGATGTGACGTACTGGGCAAGAGTTTTTGTAGCTGCGAATTTAAAGTGTTTTGCATGTTCCGTCAAACAAAAGCCTCAATTTTTCGATTTAAAGCTTTCGTGACTGCAGGGACTCATCTTCTTGGTTCTTTTGGGCAAGTCACGTGGAAGGGAAGTAATAAAATATTAAAAATTTAAAAATAAAAGAAAATTAAATCACGACTTTTTCGGAAGCTTGTGTTGCCCGAAACGTCGCGATTAAATTTTTTTTAATTTTAATTTTTTCACCTCCGTGACTTTACCAAAAAAAACAGAGTATGCGCATAGACTCTTTGCTTATTTCTATTTTATATTTTAAATTTTCACCCACGTGACTTTACCGAAAGAAGTAATCACGAAAACTTCAAATCCACTGTTGCACATACTGAACTGTGGCCAGTGTTGAGTCTATGGGCGGGCGCTTATCAGCTCTACGGAATGTAGCCCCGCTGCCACGCGGTCGCCTATCCGCGCTACGTTTTCTAAACGCGCCCTGCTAAAGCCACGCGTTCCCACCAGCGGACCGTCTCCCGCCCTTGTTGTGGTAGCGGCGCGAAACGTCAGAACTCCTCCTCCACCACCACCTCCTCCACCACCTCCACCACCACCACACGAGTCAATAGCTTCGTGTGTCACCTCCTCGCCACGACGGAGTAGAGAGCTCAAGACCCCCCACCACCCACACAGACGTCTACGGAGCGAACCACGAGGTGAGTGAGTGCAGCCCTAGGCCACATTGCCCCGCCTGATTGGGCTGGGATTGGGCTGGGCTGGGATTGGGCTGGGCTGATACCCCCCCACCACCATCCCCTGTGGTCTTTGTGGAACAGTTGAGGGGTCTAAACTGTGTTGTTCAATCCGCCCGTGGAATGTAACATTCATGTAAATATCTAAGTCGAGATAATTTAATCAGAATCCGTGGGCGTCACGGTGACTAGGTGGATGTTACTAACCTCGCCTGGTCTACAGGAGGTCGTGGGTTCGATCGCGACCCTGTAGAGATGTTGACTACCTCGCCTGGTCTACAGGAGGTCGTGGGTTCGATCATGCCCCTGTAGAGATGTTAACTACCTCGCCTGGTCTACAGGAGGTCGTGGGTTCGATCGCGACCCTGTAGAGATGTTAACTACTTCGCCTGGTCCACAGGAGGTCGTGGGTTCGATCATGACCCTGTAGAGATGTTAACTACCTCGCCTGGTCTACAGGAGGTCGTGGGTTCGATCATGACCCTGTAGAGATGTTAACTCCCTCGCCTGGTCCACAGGAGGTCGTGAGTTCGATCGCGACCCTGTAGAGATATTGACTACCTCGCCTGGTCCACAGGAGGTCGTGGGTTCGATCATGACCCTGTAGAGATGTTAACTACCTCGCCTGGTCTACAGGAGGTCGTGGGTTCGATCATGCCCCTGTAGAGATGTTAACTACTTCGCCTGGTCCACAGGAGGTCGTGAGTTCGATCGCGACCCTGTAGAGATATTGACTACCTCGCCTGGTCTACAGGAGGTCGTGGGTTCCATCATGTCCCTGTAGAGATGTTGACTACCTCGCCTGGTCTACAGGAGGTCGTGAGTTCGATCGCGACCCTGTAGAGATGTTAACTACCTCGCCTGGTCTACAGAAGGTCGTGGGTTCGATCCCAACCATGACGCCCCTCTATCAAGTTCAAGTTCATGTATTACGTATAGCCCTGTGAGCCATTCGGCTCTTGAATCTGGTGCAACCGCAACAAACAAAAAACAAAAACATGAACAAGAAAACATCTTAAAGTGAATATGTGACTAAGTGCAAACAGAAAATCTTAGAAAAGACCAAAATATTGCAGAAAAAGTACCGTTACACCAACGCCATGTGCAAAAATCCCAGTGGGATGCAAGTCAAACAACAACAACCACAAGACAACTTAGATTAAGGCCATCAGTCTAACTCTGTACATCAACAAACATGGCAAACCAAAAAAAACGGGCCGAACGAAATCTGTTTAGGCATGCGGTGGCTGGGCATGCGGGTTACATGACCCAGCCAACGCAGCCTTGCCTGCCGGAGGAGCTCACCAATAGGACTTTGTCCAGATCTTTCAAGGATTTGTGAGCTCCACACACAATCCAGCCTGGTTATCCGAGGATGGATCGTAGACAGGCCAGCCTAAATGTTTCTAACCGGTTAAGATGGATCATAGACAGGCCAGCCTAAATGTTTAGGCTGGTCTGTCTAGAATTTCCCTTGGGTGATCATCTCTGCCTGGTGCCTTTCCTGGTCTCGACTCTGGATCTCCTTCAGGACTTCCTCAACAGATGGCACCTCAGCCAGTCACTCACAGGGGGTGACTGCTTCCAATATTTGAGGCACCGCAGCCTCAGCAGTGTCATCCCCACTTTGTGCCATGATGTTTTCCTGGCTGAGGGATTTCCCCTCCCCCAGGACCTCACAGAAATGCTCAGCAAATCTGCAAACCTGTTCCTGGGGATCAGAGATTGGATCACCATTCTTTCCCCGAATGATGGTGATAGGTGTGGCACTACAAATTACGTTTTTGATGGAATTAAACAGCGATGTCTGATCACGGGCTACTGAGGCAGATTCCATCTCCTCAGAAACCTGCGACCACCACCCATCATTGCAGCGCCTCACGGCTCTCAGAACCTCCGAGCAAAGGCTGCGGTCAGCCTCATTCTCTGACGTGGGATGCTGTAGACTATGAGAGTGGGCCTGTTGATTTTTCTCAGCCAGCCTGAACACCTCCTCTGTCAGCCAGGGTCTCTGGGGAGGTCTGAACTGTGTACCCAAAGCAGCCATTGCAGGTGCATGAGCCACAGTCATTAACCTCGCCCATTTAATTTTAGATTTGAAGCTTTCGTGACTGCAAGGATTCATATTCTTAGGTTTTTTCGGTAAAGTCATGTAGGTAAAAAAATTTAATTAACAAAAGTAAAATAAAATAACGTTTCGGAGGCAACACAAGCTTCAGTCTTCAGGTGGAACCGTCACAGCCACGACAGCTGCATCAAGTGAGAGAAATTCCAAGAACACAGTCCTTGTATATATATACTGGTTGAGGGAGGGAGGAGCCAAGGTAGGCCCTGAATATTATTGTTGTGAGGTTCGGTGCGGCTGAAGCACGCTGTTAGGAATGAGCCTTTGTTGTGTAAACTAGGTGCGGCTGATGTAAAGGTGCATTTACCCTCGATGTGTATCTGTGACCCTCTGTGACAATTCTCTCTGTCTCTCTCTGCGACTCTCTGCTTCTCTCTGTCTCTCTTGCGTCTCTGTGTGATCGCTGCTGCTGCTGCTAGCGGCGGTGGCGGGCGGACTTCTGGCAGCAGAGGACATCCACGTGACCGGCGGCGTCTGCGCTCATTTCCCCTCTATGTGACTCTCTCTGTGACTCTCTGTGACACTCTGTGACTCTCTCTGTATCTGTGACCCTCTGTGTGATCGCTGCTGCTGCTAGCTGCGGCGTCTGCGCTCATTTCCCCTCTAGGTGACAATCTCTGTGACTCTCTCTGTGACTCTCTGTGACTCTCTCTGTATCTGTGACCCTCTGTGACAATTCTCTCTCTCTCTGATTCTGTCTGTCTCTCTTGCGTCTCTGTGTGATCGCTGCTGCTGCTGCTAGCGGCGGCGTCTGCGCTGGAAGCGTTTCGGGGCGGCGGACATGGAGCAGCAGTACGAGGCGGTGGCCGAGTTGGGCGCTGGGGTTTACGGGGCCGCGACGGCGTTGAAGGCTCTCGACCTGCGAGACGAGGGCTGCTTTGTGGCGCTGCTCAAGGGCCTGCGCCTGCAGACAGGCCGGGGCCGGGAGGGGGAGGGGGAGACCTGGCAGCTGCAGCATCTGCTGCAGCTCATGAAGTTGAAGCACCCCAACGTGGTGAGGTGGGTGTCTCTCCCACCCCTCCTGGCGCCCCCTCGCGATCCCTCGCAATCGTCGCCGCGTCGGCCTCCGTCCTCCAATCCTCCACGGTCTTCGTGTCTTGGTGTCAACTCGCCTTACGTTGTCGCCGTCTCCACCGTCGATGGAGGACCGCCCCCTGTTTTTGAAATGCGTTTGTCTACCCGGTCTGTCGCCCTCCTATTTAATACCCGGGTCACGTGGTACGTTTCCACCAATCCTGGTTAGCCTCTATGGAATCTTCCAGACTCCATCGTAGGCTCCCGGGACCACGCCCCTGACTCGTCTCCCCATTGGCTGTGGCTAAAGCCAGCAGGGCCAATCATCTCCTTACAGCTGTCACCTTGCCATGACGTCAGGGCCACGCCCCTAGGCTTCCCCCCATTGGCTATGGGCCAGGACCGGCAGAGCCAATCACCGTAACGAGTTGTGATCCACTATGAGAACTCCTTTACCAGTGGCAAAATATAGTAGTAGGTTTTTACCCTTTTAAACTGGTACAAAACTGACACCTTTATACAAGGCATCATGTTTGCAATAACCACAACACAAGTAGTCACAAATGCAAACAAAAAGAAGCAACTCTGATAATGATAATAATGTCTCATAGTGTAAATGCTTCACCCCGAGCTCTCAAGACTCTGATATTGCACTGTGTTTGAGTTGTACGCCTTCTGGTGTCATCTGGTCCAACACCAATGGGGACTAGGCTCTAAGAAAAGCTGTCTCGGGTGTGGACCAATCAATTTCAAGAACAGTGCATATTATTATCATCATCAGAGTTGTTTCTTTTTGTTTGCATTTTTGACTACTTGTGTTGTGGTTATTGCAAACATGATGCCTTGTATAAAGGTTGTCAGTTTTGTACCAGTTTAAAAGGGTTAAAACCTACTACCACAGAGTTTTAATCCGTCAACGACCCGGATGTAACCTCACGTGACACTTGGATGTTGCCGCCTCGACCCCCGGCCGCCGTGCAGGCTGCTGGACTTCGGCGTGGATCCTGGTGAGGGCGACGCGCGGCTCGCCGTGGTCTTTGAGCTCGTGGACCGGGACCTGTCCACCTACCTGGGGACGTCGCCCCACACACCGTCCCACCACATCAAGGTGCCACCACCCCCCACCCCGTCACTCACTCCCTACCCCCCTATCTCTATGGGTCTCTGTGTGTCTCTATGTGTCTCTATGAGTCTCTGTGTATCTCCTTGCGTGTCGCTGCGCCGTGCCCAGGAGGTGACGCGCCAGCTGCTGCGTGGGCTGCACTACCTGCACGACCACGTGTGTCTCTATGAGTCTCTATGAGTCTCTGTGCCCAGGCGGTGACGCGCCAGCTGCTGTGTGGGCTGCGCTACCTGCACGGCCACGGCCTGGAGCACGGCGAGCTCACGCCACGCAGCGTCCTGGTGCGGCCTCGGGGCGCGCGTCAAGATCGCCGGCTGGGGGTTCAGACGCTTCCTCTTGGACAGCGCGAGCACGGCTCCCACCCCGGCGGTGAGTAGAGAGAGAGAGAGATGTGTGGTGAGGCAGAGGATGTGTGGTGAGGCGTGAGAGAGAGATGTGTGGTGAGGCAGAGAGAGAGAGATGTGTGGTGAGTAGAGAGAGAGTGGTGAGTGGTGAGGCAGAGAGAGAGATGTGTGGTGAGAGAGAGAGATGTGTGGTGAGTGGAGAGAGAGATGAGTGGTGAGAGAGAGAGATGAGTGGTGAGAGAGAGAGATGAGTGGTGAGGCAGAGAGAGAGAGATGTGTGGTGAGTAGAGAGATTGATGTGGCAGGGTGTCCGTAACACGGGGACCCCCACGTACGAACGTTCGACTTGGGGACTTTCAGAGCAAACGAACTACCTGGTCCCGTACGTCCAGTTGCCTGCTCGGACTGAGAGCGGTAAGTTCAACCACCACACGCAATAGATGGCGGTGGTGTTGGCATCTACATCTGCGGAACCTGAAGAACCAGTGGCATCTACATCTGCGGAACGTGAAGAACCAGTGGCATCTACATCTGCGGAATGTGAAGAACCAGTGCATCTACATCTGTAGAACGCGAAGAACCAGTGGCATCTACACTGCAGAACGTGAAGAACCAGTGGCATCTACATCTACAGAACGTGAAGAACCAGTGGCATCTACAGAACGTGAAGAACCGTACATCTGCAGAACGTGAAGAACCAGTGGCATCTACATCTGCAGAACGTGAAGAACCAGTGGCATCTACATCTGCAGAACGTGAAGAACCAGTGGCATCTACATCTACAGAACGTGAAGAACCAGTGGCATCTGCAGAACGTGAAGAACCAGTGGCATCTACATCTGCGGAACGTGAAGAACCAGTGGCATCTACATCTGCAGAACGTGAAGAACCAGTGGCATCTACATCGGCAGAACGTGAAGAACCAGTGGCATCTACATCTGCAGAACGTGAAGAACCAGTGGCATCTACATCTGCAGAACGTGAAGAACCAGTGGCATCTACATCTGCAGAACGTGAAGAACCAGTGGCATCTACATCTGCAGAACGTGAAGAACCAGTGGCATCTACATCTGCAGAACATGAAGAACCAGTGGCATCTACATCTGCAGAACGTGAAGAACCAGTGGCATCTACATCTGCAGAACATGAAGAACCAGTGGCATCTACATCTGCAGAACGTGAAGAACCAGTGGCATCTACATCTGCAGAACGTGAAGAACCAGTGGCATCTACATCTGCAGAACGTGAAGAACCAGTGGCATCTACATCTGCAGAACGTGAAGAACCAGTGGCATCTACATCTGCAGAACGTGAAGAACCAGTGGCATCTACATCTGCAGAACGTGAAGAACCAGTGGCATCTACATCTGCAGAACGTGAAGAACCAGTGGCATCTACATCTGCAGAACGTGAAGAACCAGTGGCATCTACATCTGCAGAACGTGAAGAACCAGTGGCATCTACATCTGCAGAACGTGAAGAACCAGTGGCATCTACATCTGCAGAACGTGAAGAACCAGTGGCATCTACATCTGCAGAACGTGAAGAACCAGTGGCATCTACATCTGCAGAACGTGAAGAACCAGTGGCATCTACATCTGCAGAACGTGAAGAACCAGTGGCATCTACATCTGCAGAACGTGAAGAACCAGTGGCATCTACATCTGCAGAACGTGAAGAACCAGTGGCATCTACATCTGCAGAACGTGAAGAACCAGTGGCATCTACATGCAGAACGTGAAGAACCAGTGGCATCTACATCTGCAGAACGTGAAGAACCAGTGGCATCTACATTGCAGAACGTGAAGAACCAGTGGTATCTACATCTGCAGAACTGAAGAACCAGTGGCATCTACAGAACGTGAAGAACCAGTGGCATCTACATCTGCGGAACGTGAAGAACCAGTGGCATCTACATCTGCAGAACGCGAAGAACCAGTGGCATCTACACTACAGAACGTGAAACCAGTGGCATCTACATCTGCAGAACGTGAAGAACCAGTGGCATCTACATCTGCAGAACGTGAAGAACCAGTGGCATCTACATCTGCAGAACGTGAAGAACCAGTGGCATCTACATCTGCAGAACGTGAAGAACCAGTGGCATCTGCAGAACGTGAAGAACCAGTGGTATCTACATCTGCAGAACGTGAAGAACCAGTGGCATCTACATCTGCAGAACGCGTAAGAACCAGTGGCATCTACATCTACAGAACGTGAAGAACCAGTGGCATCTACATCTACAGAACGTGAAGAACCAGTGGCATCTGCAGAACGTGAAGAACCAGTGGCATCTACATCTGCAGAACGTGAAGAACCAGTGGCATCTGCAGAACGTGAAGAACCAGTGGCATCTACATCTGCGGAACGTGAAGAACCAGTGGCATCTACATCTGCAGAGAAGCGACTTCACAGAGCCACTTTCGAGATCCCTTTTGCAAGTGGCCTCTGGTTCTAGACACCTCGCGCGCAGTAAGGGGGCGGCACTTGCCGCCTGCCATAAGACAGCTCCGTCCGTGTTCGTCGCAGATAAACCGACGTTTCGAATGTCAGAGCTGAGACCGAAACTTCGTACGATGGCGTTTTGTTTTAATTTGTGCAGTCATCGGTGAACGGGCCGGTGCAGTGTTGTGAATTTCAAGTGGGGAAACCAAAAAAAGACACATTCCTGCGGAGGGAGCTGGTAGGAACGTTGGGTTGCTCGGTCAATGGCCAGGGTCAACGCAGCGTGGTGTATTCCGCAAATTGCCCGACTGTGAGGGCGGGCACAAGCCGGGCGTGAGGTAGGTTAAACGTTGAGTTTTATAAGGGCACCACAGGGGGACCAGCCCTTCCCCACCCAGCCCCACCCAGCCCACCCTCCCACCGCTCCTCTACCCACCTCTACCGCCGCTCGCCCACCCACCCCACTCTCCCACTCGCCACTCCCCACCCTCCCTCCTCGCCCACCCATCCCCTCCCCACCCCTCTCCCGCCCACCCTCCCCATCCAGCCCCTCCCCACCCAGCCCCTCCCCACCCTCCCCTTCCCACCCAACCCCACCCTCCCCACCAAGCCCCTCCCACTTTCCCCTCCTCACCAGAATCCCTCCCCACCCAGCCCCTCCCTGCACGATGGACGGACACAATAATCCCCTATGGGCTGGTGGAACCAGTGGGTTGCTACCAGTATAAATTGGAATCTATGATTTGGTTGTGTCCGGGTGGAGAAGTGGCACAGTGGGCACTGCTCTATGAACCTGATGAGTGATTCCTAGCCATGACTAACATCAATGAACGGCGAGCGATACCTTAAACAGTCCTGCGCTACCCGCCCCCCCCCAAAAAGGGGGCTGTAAACGCACGTGAATGAATAAATATCGCTATAAATCAGCAGTTGCCAACTGGCGTCTTCTCGAGCGCATGCGGCTCATTAAACCCAGCACACGCGGTTCCATCGAAGGAGCATAACGTAGAAGCGTGCAATCACAGTAGTAGCAAAGAATAATGAATGTGTCTCGTGCTTGTGCCGAAAACTGTCAATACAGGGACTCCTCTACTTACGAACGAGCTATAGTTCCAGAGGTACTGCTAGTCGATTGTTGTAAGTCCAACTTTACTCCTGTCGATTCCAAACATGTGTACGGCGATGTACACTAAACACGGGGAATGGCTTTAAAAGTTGCGTAATGTGTAGATGTAGATGCCACTGGTTCTTCACGTTCTGCAGATGTAGATGCCACTGGTTCTTCACGTTCTGCAGATGTAGATGCCACTGGTTCTTCACGTTCTGCAGATGTAGATGCCACTGGTTCTTCACGTTCTGCAGATGTAGATGCCACTGGTTCTTCACGTTCTGCAGATGTAGATGCCACTGGTTCTTCACGTTCTGCAGATGTAGATGCCACTGGTTCTTCACGTTCTGCAGATGTAGATGCCACTGGTTCTTCACGTTCTGCAGATGTAGATGCCACTGGTTCTTCACGTTCTGCAGATGTAGATGCCACTGGTTCTTCACGTTCTGCAGATGTAGATGCCACTGGTTCTTCACGTTCTGCAGATGTAGATGCCACTGGTTCTTCACGTTCTGCAGATGTAGATGCCACTGGTTCTTCACGTTCTGCAGATGTAGATGCCACTGGTTCTTCACGTTCTGCAGATGTAGATGCCACTGGTTCTTCACGTTCTGCAGATGTAGATGCCACTGGTTCTTCACGTTCTGCAGATGTAGATGCCACTGGTTCTTCACGTTCTGCAGATGTAGATGCCACTGGTTCTTCACGTTCTGCAGATGTAGATGCCACTGGTTCTTCACGTTCTGCAGATGTAGATGCCACTGGTTCTTCACGTTCTGCAGATGTAGATGCCACTGGTTCTTCACGTTCTGCAGATGTAGATGCCACTGGTTCTTCACGTTCTGCAGATGTAGATGCCACTGGTTCTTCACGTTCTGCAGATGTAGATGCCACTGGTTCTTCACGTTCTGCAGATGTAGATGCCACTGGTTCTTCACGTTCTGCAGATGTAGATGCCACTGGTTCTTCACGTTCTGCAGATGTAGATGCCACTGGTTCTTCACGTTCTGCAGATGTAGATGCCACTGGTTCTTCACGTTCTGCAGATGTAGATGCCACTGGTTCTTCACGTTCTGCAGATGTAGATGCCACTGGTTCTTCACGTTCTGCAGATGTAGATGCCACTGGTTCTTCACGTTCTGCAGATGTAGATGCCACTGGTTCTTCACGTTCTGCAGATGTAGATGCCACTGGTTCTTCACGTTCTGCAGATGTAGATGCCACTGGTTCTTCACGTTCTGCAGATGTAGATGCCACTGGTTCTTCACGTTCTGCAGATGTAGATGCCACTGGTTCTTCACGTTCTGCAGATGTAGATGCCACTGGTTCTTCACGTTCTGCAGATGTAGATGCCACTGGTTCTTCACGTTCTGCAGATGTAGATGCCACTGGTTCTTCACGTTCTGCAGATGTAGATGCCACTGGTTCTTCACGTTCTGCAGATGTAGATGCCACTGGTTCTTCACGTTCTGCAGATGTAGATGCCACTGGTTCTTCACGTTCTGCAGATGTAGATGCCACTGGTTCTTCACGTTCTGCAGATGTAGATGCCACTGGTTCTTCACGTTCTGCAGATGTAGATGCCACTGGTTCTTCACGTTCTGCAGATGTAGATGCCACTGGTTCTTCACGTTCTGCAGATGTAGATGCCACTGGTTCTTCACGTTCTGCAGATGTAGATGCCACTGGTTCTTCACGTTCTGCAGATGTAGATGCCACTGGTTCTTCACGTTCTGCAGATGTAGATGCCACTGGTTCTTCACGTTCTGCAGATGTAGATGCCACTGGTTCTTCACGTTCTGCAGATGTAGATGCCACTGGTTCTTCACGTTCTGCAGATGTAGATGCCACTGGTTCTTCACGTTCTGCAGATGTAGATGCCACTGGTTCTTCACGTTCTGCAGATGTAGATGCCACTGGTTCTTCACGTTCTGCAGATGTAGATGCCACTGGTTCTTCACGTTCTGCAGATGTAGATGCCACCACCGCCATCTATTGCACGGCGGTTGAACTTACGACTCTCGGTCCAACAGGCAACTGGACATACGGACAGGTTTGTTCGTATCTCTGAAAGTTCGTAAGTCGAATGTTTGTAAGTAGAGGAGTCCCTGTATATTTACACACACATATATATATATACTTTATTGCTTTGAGGGACTCGTGGATACTTTTGGGTCTTTTGGCCATTACATGTTGGCCACCCCCACCGGGAATGAATGTAAGGTCAGTGATAAATGATCGTTAAAATCCCGTTCACAGGGGTGGGTTGACTCAGCCCATCTACCCCCTCCGGGGCCTTGCCATAGGAACGTGGAATTTCCAGCGGCAGATGAGTAGCAATGCCTCGGTGCTCGTTTGAGCAGTTCATCACTCTTGACTTTTTGATCAATGTCAAAACATTATTGATGTGAAATTAACAACAAAAAGATGAACAGGTAACATCAATTTTTAGGTTCATTTTTGAATCATCTAAACGCGTGTCGATTCTAAACGTGGAGGGCGAAAAACCGGAGGACCCGGAGAAAAATCCACGCATCTACAGACAGAGAGAGAGTGAGAACACGCAAACTCCAAATACAGTATACAGCAGGCGTGGTGGTCGGGATCGATCTCACGACCTCGTGCATACCGGGCGAGGGAGCTAACATCTCGTTTATAAACGGGATGGATGCGAGACATCGCGTGAAGATTTCAGACATACTCGAAACTCCCGGGCGTCCCTTTTTGGCGCCCCTTAAAAGGGAAGCCCTTTGATTTGTGGTACTGTAACATCTACAGAGACTCGGGTTGCTTTTGCCAGGGCTGCGTGTGTGCAACAGATTTGTGTGCACGCGTGTTGCACAGTGTTTGGGCTCGTCCTGTGGCGTTATGGGGAGGTTCTAGATTTGAAGCTTTCGTGACTGCAAGGATTCATATTCTTAGGTTTTTTCGGTAAAGTCACGTAGGTAAAAAATTTAAATTACTAAAAGTTAAATAAAAGCTAAAATAAAAATCACGACGTTTCGGAAGGCAATACAAGCTTCCGTCTTCAGGTGGACCTGTCATAGCACGATAGCTGCATCAAGTAAGAGAAATTCCGAGAAATAGTATTTGTATACTATGGGAACCTCATTTGCCAGTAAAAATATGATAATTGTTTTTTTTACCCTTCTATCTGGCAACAAAACTGACACCTTTTTACAAGGAGTCATGTTTTGCATAGACCACAATACCTGCAGTCATAATGCAAACAAAAGACACAACTCTGATAAAGGAGCACGCCTTTTGGCGTCATCTGGTCCAACACCATGTGAGAGACTAGGCTCTAAGGAAAGCTGTCTCGGGTGTGGACCAATCAACTTCAAGGACAGTGCACACATTATCAGAGTTATGTATTTTGTTTGTATTATGACTGCAGGTATTGTGGTCTATGCAAACATGACTCCTTGTAAAAAAGGTGTCAGTTTTGTTGCCAGATAGAAGGGTAAAAAAACAATTAGCAGTATTTGTATATATACTGGTTGAGGGTGGGAGGAGCCATGGGGAGGGTTGGTGCAGTGGTTTTAGCGCACTGCTCCTGCGAAGCCAGTCGCCCGAGTTCGATCCCTGGCCACGATCAACATCAGTGGCCAAGGAGCCGTCCATAAATGACGTCACGCACCTAGGGGGGGGGGGTGGGGGTCAGACAATTTGTGACGAATGTGACGAGGAGGGGGTGGGGGGGGGTTTGAGAAATGTGACGTCACATCATCAAAATGCGCAACTTTAAATAAATAGAGAATTGTTATAACGACACTAATTGTTACAGCGACACTCCTACAACATCAGAGTGCAGCGCCACATTCAATACGCACTACAATGACAATAGTTTAAAGCGATTTGAAGCATGTTTTATTTTAAAAATGAAAATATGGTTTGGGGAGGGGGGGCAGAGCTTTGTGACGTCATATTTGAGGGGGGGGTCTGACTTTTTGTGACGCCGTGTGACAAGGGCGGTGGGGGGGGGTCAAAAATCGTCCAAAATCGCGTGAACTGTTTTCTGGGCCTCCTCTGTGCACTGGGTGTAGACATCGCACGGTGTAGACAAATGTGCCCGGGCAATTGCATCACCCCCCCCCCCCTTGTGTTGTACCGGTCTTCATGGGGGTTCTCTAAAAGCACTTCCCGCAAAGAGCATGTGGAGGGGATCTTCGTCTTTTATGATGTGCGTGTGTGCGTGCGCACATGGGTTTGAGCATGCGCGTTGCGTGTGTGCCATGAGTATGTACATGCTTGTGTGTGTGTCTGTGTGCCTCATGCTGGTAATTTCAGTGTTCTCAGAATGCTTGAATGCACGACTGTGTGTGTGTGTGCGTGGGGAGCGGTACAAACCGGCGACCCGGGTTCACTTCCCGCTCACGGCCAACCCCAGTGACGAATATCTGAACCGGTCCTGGGCCTCCTCTAGGTCGACTCAGCCTCAAATGTGTACCTGGTACGGTGTGTAAACATCGCCACTTCGGGTGACAAAAGGGGCTGGGTGGGGAGGAAGGAGCTGGGTGGGGAGGGGCTGGGTGGGGAGGATGGGGCTGGGTGGGGAGGGGCTGGGTGAGGAGGGGCTGGGTGGGGAGGGTGGGCGGTGGGGAGGGTGGGAGGGGCTGGATGGGGAGGGGCTGGTCACCCCGTGGTGCCCTTATAAAACTCAACGTTTAACCTACTCACGCCGGCTTGTGCCCGCCCTCACAGTCGGGTCGTGATGTTGGTCACCACCACCCCTCGTGTGTCACAATGCCCGGCTTCATAGGTGCCACTCGCTAACAGCACTTGCCTCTACAGTCTGGGGCACCACGGTGGCTAGGAGATGTGTAACTACCTCGCCCGGTATACAGGAGGTCGTGAGTTCGATCCCAACCCTGACGCCTGTTGCTGTATATTTGGAGTTTGCGTGTTTCTCTCTCTCTCGTCATCATCATCACGGTGGCTAGGAGATGTTAACTACCTCGCCCGGTATACAGGAGGTTGTGGTTCCATCTCGACCCAGATGCCTGTTGTATATTTGGAGTTTGCGTGTTCTCCCCGCGGTCGCGTGGATTTTTCCCCCGGGCCCTCCTGTTTTTCCCTCCACATTTACAATCAACATCGCGCGGTTTCAGAGCATTCGGCTGCTGCCTATCGCCACGTGAACGGCAAGTCACTTGGTCGAGCTCGCATTTGTGATGGTCAGTCGCTTGTGGAAAAATAACACATTCCTGCGGAGGGAGCTGGTAGGAACGTTGGGTTGCTCGGTCAATGGCCAGGGTCAACGGCGGCGTGGTGTATTCCGCAAATATGCCCGACTGTGAGGGCGGGCACAAGTCGGCGTGAGTAGGTTAAATGTTGAGTTTTATAAGGGCACCACGGGGTGACCAGCCCCTCCCCACCCAGTCCCACCCCTCCCACCCCCACCCAGCCCCTCCCCACCCAGTCCCTCCCCACCCAGCCCCACCCTACCCACCCAGCCCCCCCCACCAGCCCCTCCCTCCCCACCCAGCCCTCCCTCCCCTCCCCACCCAACCCCTCCCTGCACGACGGACACAATAATCCTCTGTGGGCTGGTGTAACCAGGAGGTTCCTACCAGTAGAACATGTTGTTCCTAGTTAAGGCTATATTGGGCGAGGGGGCGGAGGGGAGAATTTTTTGTCTTTTGTCTTGTTGTGCAGGCGAGACACTGGGCATCCGGACACGGTGATGGGTCTCACCCTGCTGGCCATCGGCACAAGCCTCCCCGACACCATCACCAGCCTGCTGGTGGCCAGAGAGGTAAGTGGCTGTCACCAACAACAACCACAACAACAACGACCACAACAACAACAACAACGCAGCCAGCCCGCCCAGTGGCGTACCGATCGTGGGGGCAAGGGCTGCTGCCTTTGCCCCCCCCGCCCCCCCACGTGGCCAAGGCTACCGGTGTAAAATGACAGCAGACGCTTATTTAAAACTCGCTTTTAAATGTATTTGTACGAAAATGCTTTTCATTCGCGTGCCACGTTTCATTTGAAATGTGATTTGAGCGGCGGCAGAGTGTGGCACACACAGCACCGGCCTGCTACACGAGGGGGGGCACCAGCCCCCCAGCGAGACAACTTCACCAACAACAAACTTTGGCGAGTCACGTGCTGGGTGGCTGACCTCTCGACGCCAACCTCCGCCTATCCACCCACCCACCACCACCACAACCACCACCGACCCTCTCCCCTTGTCATTCTCCGTCACGCTGCTACCGCCGCAGGCAAAGCCGACATGGCCATGTCCAACATCGTGGGCTCCAACGTGTTCGACATGCTGTGCCTGGGTCTTCCCTGGCTTTTGCGCACTGGCTTCGTGTCCCGTCTGGCCGGCCCACGTGAGCAGCGCTGGCCTCGTCTACTCGGCGGCGTCGCTGCTCATCTCGCTGGCGCTGCTGCTCGCGTGCGTCACGCTGCACGCTGGCGCCTCAGCCGGCCCCTGGGAGCCGCGTGCCTCGCCGCGTACCTCGTGTTCGTCGCCGTCGCCGTCCTGCACGAGGTCGGCGTGCTGGGTGGTGACCCCGCCGCCCGCGTCTGCGGAAAGTGAACCTTGAGCAGCCCTGGAGCACAAAGCGCTGGGGGGGGGGGGGGTCGGGGCGGGCAGTCGGTCGGTCACTCGCTTGGTCGGTTGCTCGGTCGGTCACTCGCACGGTCAATCGCTTGATCGGTGAGTCGGTCGGTCAGTCGGACGCCTGGTTGCTTGCTCGGACGGTCTCTCGCTCGATCAGTCGCTTGGTCGGTCGCTTAGTTGCTCGTTCAGAAGGTCGCGCGGTGAGTCAGTCGCTTGGTCGGTCACTCGGTTGCTCATTCAGTCAGTCGGTCGGTTGCTCGGTTATTCGTTCATTCAGTCGGTCACTCGGTGGGTCAGTCACTCGGTCGGTCGCTCAGTTGCTCGTTCAATTGGTCACTCGGTCAGTCAGTCGCTCGGTCGGTCGCCTGCAGCCTGTCCAGAGTCCGGCAGAATTCAGGAGTTTTCTTGTTGTCGATTGTGTCCCAGTCACATCCACGGACAATGAGGTGGCAGTGCGTTGTGCGTTTAACGCCCGCAGTGCGTTGCACCCTGCAGAAAATGTTTGCGATGCTGCGTTGGCAGTGGTGCACAAAGCACAAGTAACAGAAAGTCAACACCGTCCCTCAATGACAAAAATATCTAACGGACGACGGTTCGGGCAATGGCCCTTCTTCATGTGAAAGGCTATCATACGTGCAGTATCCATTGCGTGCTTCATGCATGGCCATGGTGCGGTGGGATGCATTTTGCGTCATCAATGCAGTGCGGTCATGTGACATGTGCAGGGCATGGTCAGAGAATCAATCCCAAGGTCACATCGTGCTTTAGGCTATTTTTAAATTATAACTAGAACTGTTTTTTATTTCACCGGCAAGGCCACTGAGCTATGTAGCTCTTTTGCAGAAGCGACCTGGCCACAAATGACGGCTCAACGAAGTGGCTCATCACGTGGTAATGTACAGCAGCCAAGTACTCTCAACGCGTGTTTCTAAACGCGGAGGTAATATACTCGTTTAAAAGGTTTTTTTTATCAACAACTTCGTTTTACTCATGGTCGAGAAGTACGTCAATGGCGCCTGAGACACGTGGCACCTGCGTTTTGTGCAAGCCGATTCCACATATATAAATAATAAGGGGTCCACACAAAATGTAAATTGTTTTAAAGTAGCGAATTAATTGATTAATTGATGGCGAATTTGATACAGGCATGAATTGTCACCTGATCTGAGTACGTGTGCAAAATGTGAAATTGATTGGACAACGGGAAGTGGACGAAATTTTTATTACAAGATTTGACCACGACAAATGGAGGAATCAAGTTAAGTAAAACCGTTGAAAAAACCAGAGGACCCAGAGAAAATCCACGCGACCACGGGAGAGACACATGCAGACTCCAAAATATACAAGTGTCAGGGTCGTGGTCGGGATCGAACCCACGGCCTTCCTGTATACCAAGCGAGGTAGTTAACATCTCACCACCACGGCGCCCTACCTAATGCGTGTACCATTGTTCTGGTTTGGATTGCCAGGTTAGTGGCATAGCCTGGCCTTTCCGCTGGAGAGAAAACAACCTCCACTTGAGTTCCCTCACTTGCACCTTCCTACCTTACCCTCTTCCCAGCTTGGTGTTTGAACTGTCTGTCTCTCCCATTGCCCGCCCGAAGACGCCCCGTGGTCTCGTTATTCTGAGCTTTGGCGTGTGTCGGATGGCTCAGGAAGAGCAAATCGTTGTTGCTCATGAAAAAAAACAAAAGAAATATGTACAGTACCTTTCGTGAACTCCACTGCTGGACAAAAACACAATAAAAATAACCTGAAACAATGAATCTGGAATTTCGTTTGAAGTTCGCGAAACTCGCTGTCTTGTTGTTATTGTTAAATCCTTCACTTGCTTGCTTGCTTAGGACCGTGCAAATCTTTCGTCGTTTTTTAACCCACTTCCCGTGATCCAATCGAGCTGACATTTTCCACACAGACTCGTTGTGCGTGACAATTAATGTTCGTGAAAATTTTTTTCCAAAATTTTACACTTTTTAGGACAAAAATATTATATTTAATTACCAATTGCTTAATGCTGCCATGCAATCATCTGACCCATAGGTGGTAGCCATCTCAAGCCAGAGGACGAGAGGACTCTAGCCGCCACGCATATAAAGGATTTATAGTGAAAAACTTT
>NW_024705426.1:15569-45564 GCF_018977255.1 Callorhinchus milii | reverse complement strand
ATATAGAGAGTACGGACAGATAGCAAGGACGGAGCGAGTACAGCGTAGCGAGCAGCGGGAGTAACGGACCTTGGTGGAAAGAGAGAGAGCGAAGCGGAGCGAGCGAATGGAGGGACACTGAGTGGGGTTATGAGGAATTATACATCGAAGAGTATGGAGGAATATTGAACGATGCTGTCGGAGATGTGAACTATATGCGAAATAAAAGAAACGAGAAAGACCAAGAAGTTGTCGCGTCAGTAAGAGTCCTACATATATATAGATGTGTACCCACACGCGGGTGTCTACACCCACGTCCGCATCGTTAACCCTGGGGGCCCATGGGTGGCGCTGTGATGCCCCACAGCCCCACCCCTCGGAGAGGATTCCTATAAAAGGCGGGGAGCCAAGGGCTCGAGGCCAGTGTGCTTGAAGCTTACCAGTGAAGACGGAAAGACCGGCAGGATAGGCCCTGGACTCCCCTGGCTCGCGGGGGGGGGGGGGGTGCGGGGGGGGTAGCGGCCCAGCTTCGGCCGGCTGGGCAATCTAGGTGAGGCCAGAGGCTCTGCACGGTACTAGGCCTCGACACGCAACTCTGTCAGGCGAGGACTTTGTGCCCGGGGGAAAATTACATTTAAAAACTTCTGAAAACTTTAAAACATAACATACCAATGAAAATAAAACTGTAATAAAAAATGCAACCCAAGCGCGCCAAGATTCGATTCTTGTGTACTGGCAGTCTATAATGTAGACTGTAGCCTGGTTATTAAGCTGCGTGAGTGTACTGGCAGTCATAATGTAGACTGTACAAATAGTTATTAAGCTGGCGGGCGGGGCCCTGGCAACGGGCGGTTGCCCCTGGCAACGGGCAGCAACGCCGTCGCTGCGGGGTGGACGCCATTTAATTCCCGTTAAAAATATGCACACGCATTAACACGCGACGCTGAGGTAAATTCATAAAGTTTCACGTCCTCTTCACTCCCCCCCCCACTCCAAGTGTGCAATTACTATTATAGGGTCGGTAGATAATAAAATTATAGCAATTAGACAGTATTATTGTAGCTCGGGGGGGGGGGGGGTAGCGGCCCAAGCACCCAGCCTCGGCCGGGTGGGCAATCTAGGCGAGGCGGAGGCTCTGCACGGTACTAGGCCTCGACACCCCACACTTGTCAGGCGAAAACTTTGTGCTATAAACTCGATATACCCAGCGTTGCCCGGGAAAAAATACATTTAAAATCTTCTGAAAACTTTAAAACATAACATACCAATGAAAATACAACTGTAATAAAAAAATGCAACCAAGCGCGCCAAAATTCGATTCTTTGAATCGCGCAAAGGAATCCAAGGTTGTAGATTCCTTTAGAATCGGCATATTCCTGTTAAAATAAGTTGGTTATAGAGCGATATAAACTGTTACGAATGGGAAATACCTGGCCTTGCCCGGGGAAAAATAGATTTTAAAACTTCGAAAACTTGAAAGCATAACATATACAAATGAAACGAAAACTCATTAATTAAAATGAAACCCAAGCGCGCCAAGATTCGATTCTTTGTGTACTGGCAGTCTATAAGGTAGACTGTACAAATAGTTATTACGCTGGGTGAGTGTACTGCCAGTCTATAATGCAGACTGTAGCCTGGTTATTAAGGCTGGATGAGTGTACTGGCAGTCTATAATTTGAACAGTAGAAATTGTTATTAAGCTGGGTGAGTGTACTGCCAGTCTATAATGTAGACTGTATCCTGGTTATTAAGTAAAGTAGCAGGTACCACCACAGTCAGTATGCACTGCTGTAGTCATAGCAGGTACCACCACAGTCAGTATGCACTGCTGTTATCATAACAGGTACCACCACAGTCAGTATCCACTGCTGTAATCATAGCAGTACCACCACAGTCAGTATGCGCTGATGTAATCATAGCAGGTACCACCACGGTCAGTATTCACTACTGTAATCATAGCAGGTAACACCACAGCAGTATGCACTGCTGTTATCATTGCAGGTGCCCCACAGTCAGTATGCACTACTGTAATCATAGCAGGAACCACCACAGCAGTATGCATTGCTGTAATCATAGCAGGAACCACCACAGCAGTATGTACTGCTGTAATCGTAGCAGGTGTAGGGCTTGAGATAGCGCGCCACGCATCCCCCGCCTCTGTTGCTATGCGAGCAAGCACAGTACAGTGGGGTGATGTGAGGTAATGGTTGTTGTTGTGACTTGAGGCGAAATGGGCGTTAAGAGTTGAAACAGGTGTCAGGGCAGCCGGAGGACACAGGCCAGTGATTGGCTGAAAGGTAATTGGGCATTAGCTGGTGTCGCTCCGGCGGCGAAAACAAGGCCACGTGACACGGGGGGCCAGGGGGCGAGCGATAAATCGGGAGGTAGAGATAATTAGGGAGATGAATTGGTGTGGAGATATAAGCCAGAACGCAACGGAGAGAAGGGAGTCCTGTAGAGTTGGCGTCGTGGATGGAGCTGCAGCAACGGTGCCCAGGGAGTCACAGAGCAAGGGATAGTAGAGTAAAGCGTGGAGAGACAGTGTGAGTAGAGTAAAGCGTAGAGAGAGTGTTAGTAGAGTAAAGCATGGAGAGACAGTGGTAGCGAGAAACGCAGTGAGCAACCAGGGTAGCCATGCATCGGAAGGATGCAGAGTGTAAGAAACCGTAGAACGACAAGCGTAGCGATAGTGAGGTAGAGAGATGAGAGCGACGGGGAGCGGAGTGAGGGCACGGAGAGACGCGGAGCGGGGGCGCAGCAGAGCGATGCGGAGCGGAGCGAGGTCGCGCCGAGACGCGGAGCAGTGGCGCGGCGAAGGTGGACTCTAAGAGGAAAATAAAGAGAGAGAAAGACAACCCTTGTATGAGTCCTACACAGGTACCACCAAGCAGTATGCACTGCTGATATCATTGCAGGTGCCCCACAGTCAGTATGCACTACTGTAATCATAGCAGGCACCACCACAGTCACATGCACTGCTGTAATCATAGCAAGTACCATCACAGCAGTATGCACTGCTGTAATCATAGCAGGTACCAATCATAGCAGGTACCACCACAACATGCACTGCTGTAATCATAGCAGGTACCATCACAGCAGTATGCACTGCTGTAATCATAGCAGGTACCACCACAGCAGTATGCACTGCTGTAATAGTATACACTGCTGTGATCATAGCAGGTACCAACACAATATGCACTGCTGTAGTCATAGCAGGTACCATCACAGAAGTATGCACTGCTGTAATCATAGCAGGTGCCACCACAGCAGTATGCACTGCTGTAATGGTATCACTGCTGTGATCATAGCAGGTACCAACACAGTATGCACTGCTGTAGTCATAGCAGGTACCACCACAGCAGTATGCAATGCTGTAATGGTATACACTGCTGTGATCATAGCAGGTACCAACACAGTATGCACTGCTGTAGTCATAGCAGGTACCACCACAGCAGTATGCACTGCTGTAATCATAGCAGGTACCATCACAGAAGTATGCACTGCTGTAATCATAGCAGGTGCTACCACAGCAGTATGCACTTCTGTAATGGTATACACTGCTGTGATCATAGCAGGTACAACACAGTATGCACTGCTGTAGTAATAGCAGGTACACCATAGCAGTATGCACTGCTGTAATTATAGCAGGTACCATCACAGCAGTATGCACTGCTGTAATCATAGCAGGTACCACCACAGCAGTATTCACTGCTGTAATGGTATACACTGCTGTGATCATAGCAGGTACCAACACAGTATGCACTGCTGTAGTCATAGCAGGTACCACCACAGCAGTATGCATGCTGTAATCATAGCAGGTACAATCACAGCAGTATGCACTGCTGTAATCATAGCAGGTACCACCACAGCAGTATGCACTGCTGTAATGGTATACACTGCTGTGATCATAGCAGGTACCAACACAGTATGCACTGCTGTGTCATAACATGTACCACCAACAGTATACACTGCTGTAGTCATAGCAGGTACCACCACAGTCAGTATGCACTGCTGTAGTGAAAGCAGGTACACCACTGTCAGTATGCACTGCTGTAGTGATAGTAGATAATGCTATCCAGTGGTAGATACTGCTATATAGAGTTAGTAGATACTAAAACAGTCAGTATATACCACTACAGTCAGTCAATACTGCTACAGTCAGTAAATACTACTATACAGTCAGTACATACTGCTACGGTGAGTAGCTACTAGAGTCAGTAGATACTACTATAGAGTGAGTAGATACTGCTATAGAGTTAGTAGTTTATACTATAGTCAGTGGATACTACTATAGAGTCAGCAGATACTACTATACAATTAGTCGTTACTACTATAAGTCGGTAGATACTACTGTAGGCCCAGTAAATACTACTACGGTCAGTAGTTATGACAGTCAGTAAATACTACTACACAGTCAGTAGCTACTACTGACTCAGTAGATACTACTGTACAGTCCGTCGATACAACTACAGAATCAATAGATACTACTTCCTCTGTTGTATGTAGGTGTGTAGGTATATATAACTACGTGGGGGTAAAGATATTTTTGAGGGGGGAGTCACAATTTTCGGAAACCTTTGACATGAACTATTTACCCCACACTTTCTACAACTTTTTGGACTTTTGCAAGCCTCTTATAATTTTGTTGTGGAGAAATGGACAACGGCCCACCGGCTTTGACAATCCTTAGTATCTGTGTAGTATATGTAAGGTTTTTAAGAGAAGTTTTGAAAAATATCTTTCACCCGGGCAACGCCGGGTACTTCCCGCTAGTAGCTAATAAATAAAACTTGAAACTAATGGGAGATTAACATTACAGCCCGTATGGGCCGATTGCTAACTACCCTTGATGAATTAATCACCAATGTATTGCAAGTGTATGCCAGATCAACCTGATGTCTTAAAAGTGGCTTTGTGAACGAGCCATCTTGACATCCAAGACTGACACAGCATCTGCAATAAATGATGACCTCATCATAAGTGAGATTCCAGGAGAGGAGAAGATCTACGAGTCAGTCGACACTGCATTGAAAGAAGACGATGCTGTTAACGACCCTGTAGAGTTTCTAAACTCCTTGAATCCACCAGAGGCCTGCCCCTCACAGACTCAAGCTCGGGACCCCAACGATGTTGCTGCAAAATCTCAACGCTCCAACTCTTTGTCATGGAACCAGGCTACAGGTGCGCAGCTTAAAACCTTACGCCACAGAGGCGACAATATTAACTGGCTCTGCTGCAGGACAATGCGTAGTCATACCTCACAGCATTCCACTTATTCCAAGTGATTCCCCTTTTGAGTTCAAGCGTATGCAGTTCCCGGTAGAGGCCGACGAAATTCGGTTTTGGTTTCGGCGCCGAAAGTTGGCAATTGGCCACTTTCGGCAAACTTTCGGTTTCGGCCGAAAGTCGATTTTAACTTTCGGTCTGTTTCGGTTTCTGCCGAAACTGATACTGGACTTTCGGTCGTCAACCGAAGATCTATTTTTAGAATATAATGCTAGTGCTAAGTCTATCAGCTGGTCAGTCGGGAGATCTTTGTCTTGAGCCTGTGTGTGTGGGGGCGGGGCAGCGACTGCGTAGCGATTCGCACGCTGTGCTACGAACCCGGCGGCCCGAGTTCAATTCCCGCTCACGGCCGGTGACGATTATTGACCCGGTCCTGGGCCTCCCCTAGGTCGACTCAGCCTCAAACGAGTAAGTGGTGTGTTGTCAACATCGCCACTGGGGAGACAAAGGTGGCCGGCCATGGTGAATCCAAGTCCCGGATGAAGCCGGGTAGTAGAGCTAGTACAGTATTTCATAAATCTTGTCTTCGCTAACTTCGGTTATATACTTTACTGTTTCGGTCTCGGTCGAAAGTGTAGTTAAACTTTCGGTTTCAGCTTCGGTTATGGCCCAAAGTAAATGTTTACCTTTCGGTCTGGTTTCGGTTTCAGCCCAAACCAGAAATTCAGTTTCGGTCGGCCTCTAGTTCCCGGTTAAATCCTGTAAGCTCAGGGGCAGTCATTCAAAGTAGCTGGAACCGATTTACGGCATTCATGCTTTTCTCATTGAGAGCACCTTCCTAACCTCGCGACATCTATCGCAACCCACAACCTCACCCCACCCCCCACCTGTGTGGGCTTCAGTAGGGCCATCTGGTCGGGCAACAGAGTCACCAGAGGCCAAGCAACGACCTTCCAGCAGTGGGCTGAGCTCAAGGAGGGCTAGCTCGGAGGCGGTGCAAGCGGTACAGCCGAGCCCACAGCAGACAAGAATCTGCTGTTCCTGTCTGGGGTGGGGGGGCTGTTCAACCCGAGCACACAGGCGAGAAGCCGTGCATGTGGTGACGAGTACGGCAAGACTTTTTTTCTCGCACTCGGACTCAGACACCTGTTCACAGAAGCAATCAATCAGATTCCAAACTATCTACCATGGCCAAGACCAAAGAGCTCTCCAACACTGTAAAAACCGAGACTGGGGTTAATTAATGTTTCGTAAATATATAAGAGTAGCCTATACATAAAAATACAGACTACATGCAGTTTGGAATCACATTGAGCTGAATTCAACACATTTCTATTAGTTATTAATTGTATTTTACTCAGTTTTGTTCGAATAAAATCAGCCATCAATAACTGAGTAAAATTTAATTGTATTTTATCAGGAAAGTCAAAGATGCAAAAAATTGATTAATTTTACTAACCGGGAGGTTTTTGAATTTAATAACGTTACACTTCCGCCCCAACTCGAGGCATTTTTCGCGCCACGTGCATGTCAACCATCTTCGTCCACAGACACGTTTCAGGGACCGCCGTTCTCCCAAAGGTAAGACATTTTTTTAACAAAGGTGTGGTAGCAGTTGAACATTGGTTTACGTTACTGCAAGTTTACCAGCATGCCAATTTAACTGGCTGTAACGTATATCAGAATTAACTAGCACAACGTTCGGCCTTTCGAAGTCAGTCTGATTCGACTAAAAGCACGAGACTATAACGTTTGTTCCGCACACGAAAAAGTTACGTGCGTGATTAAAACTAGACTATATTCATTCAATACACAGCGTGTACCGAACCAAAAGTCCTATACGGTACCTGCCAAACTCCGAAGCTACGGTGTTCCTGAGGTGATATGCCAATTCACTAAAGCGCAAGAGCCATGCAGATCAGAAGTCTGCAAAGAGTGTAAAATAGCCTAGAAAGGCCGAAGTAAACTACCTCCCCCTTACCCGGCAGGAGAGGATGAAGAGAGTCAAGAACAAGAGAGGATTCAGTTGCTTACTGAAGTAAAGAAAAGGGACAACAGCCAAGTGATAAAAGAAAAAAAATTCCAAAACATTTGCACACAGAAGAAACGAAATCGTCAATCGAACGCCCAACATAGATGACACCAAAGGCAGATGGCCAGCTCTGTTGAAGCATCTCACATGAGTTACAATTGCACGCTAATTAGAACTATTCCTAGTCAATATTTAAGGCTTTATAGCTGATTTCCTTATTTGTTTTCAGATCCAGGATGAGTTTCAGAGAATCACAACGGTACACCTTGAATCGAAATTCATGTCCAAGCTGGATGAATACGCACCCAGGCTTCTGAGCCTCTTCCACTCCAAGGGCGGAACCCATGGGGTTGAAGTTTCAGGCTATCTCCTACTCAAGGTATCTTCACAGACACGCATGACGTAGCTGCACTGGGCCGGGCGGTGGAGACCTACGAGGCGGCGTCCGGCGCCAAGATAAACTGGGCAAAGACCTCGGCTCTGCGCCTGGGGCCACAGGGCGCCGCGTGCCCGGTGCTCCTCCCAGGGGGTGTCGCCTGGCAGACCGACGGCGTCCGGTACCTGGGCGTCCATCTCGGAAGGCCCCACGTCACCCAGAAAAACTGGCCCGAACTGGGGGACCGGTTCGAGGCCAGGTTGGCGGCATGGGCGCGCCATGCCCCGGCGATGTCCTTCAGGGGGCGGGTGCTGGTGGGCAACAAACTGGCGGCCGCGGTGCTGTGGCACAGGGCGAAAACCCTCCAGCCCCCGGAGTGGTTACTCGGGGGAGCAGCCCGCTCGCTCACCCGCTTCGCGTGGCAGGGAAAGCACTGGTTGCGGCCGGGAGTCCTCCACCTACCGGTGGGCGAGGGCGGCCAGGGCCTGGTTGACATCCACGCCAGGGTTCTGACCTTCAGGCTTCAGACCGTGCAGCGGCTGCTGTATGGCAGAGAGACCCTGCCCTGGGTGGCACCCACCCTCGCCTTGCTGAGAGGCGCCGGGGGCGGCCTGGGCTACGGGAGAGAAATTTTCCTGTTAGATCTGGCCCGGGTCAACTACGCGGGGCTGCCGGCCTTCCACCGGAGCCTCCTGGACGCGTGGCGCAGTCTGGCCTGGGAGAGAGGCGACCCGTAATGCACGCTCGAGCAGTTTCTGCGCGAGCCACTGTTCATCAACGGCCGCTTCGCTGAGATCCGGGAGGAAGCGACGCTGGCCCGCCGTTTCACCTCGGCGGGGATACGGGCGGTGGGGGACCTGGTGCGGGACCGCGACCGGCACCCAGCGTGGAGGTCCGCGGCCGACGTCAGCGGTGCCGCCGGACTCCGCACCGTGCTGGCCGGGGAGAAGCTGCTGCGTGCGGCGCTCGTGGCGATGTGGGAGCTGCGGTTGCGGCTCGAGGCGCCCGAAGACGGCGCCCCCCCTCCCTCCTTCCCTGAATTGCGGCTCACCTGCACCCAGCCCACCGGGCGTGATGACTCCGGCAAAATACTAAAACTCGGGAGCTGCCAGAGCGTGCCCTTTCGGGGCGCGCTGAAAGGAGCGCTGTACGCGTGCAGCGTGAAGGCGCTGCGCTGCCGGGAGCTGGTGGAACTCCCAGACACCAGGTGGAGGAGCGCCTTGGCACCGTCGGGCGCGGCCACCCCCCAGTGGGGCCGCCTGTACAAGCCCCCCGTCACCAAACGCTGTGGGGACCTGCAGTGGAGGCTGCTCCATTGGACGCTGCCCTCGGCAGCGTGGCAAAATAAAATCACCCCGGAGGCGTCAGACCGATGCGTTTTCTGCGGCGCACGAGAAGACCTGGCGCACCAGTACATGGGGTGCGCACGGCTGTCCCCGCTGTTCCGGCTCCTGGGAGACATCTCAACGAAACTGGGGATGAGCTTCCAGAAAAACTGGTTCGCATACGGGGTACCGTACCTACCTAACAAGAGCCACGACCTTCTGAACTTCGTTTGTGCACAGGCCAAAATGGCCATTTATAAAACCCGGAAAAAAAAACAGGCCGGCGCGTCGGATGCCGGCTGCTCGGCGGTGGCGACGACGCGCGGACTTGTCAAGGCGCGGCTCCAATTGGAGCACGCGTACCATGTGCACGTGGGCGACGACCACGCCGTTTTCTGCGAGAGGTGGGGGGCCGGTCAGGCCCTCTGCACCGTGGCAGACGGCAGGCTGACCTTCACTATCTGACGGGTTGGCCCCGGAAGACGGCGGAAAGCGGCGACGCGGTACTGACGCTGCGCGTCAAAATGTGGCGCAGTGTGCCGTTGTTCGTTGGTCTCCTGCCGCTAGGGCTCACAAAATATCAAAGTGACTCCGGCGCAATTGCGCTGGTGGATATAAAGTTGCCCTAAAAAGTCAAAAGTCTCTCTCGTGACGTGGAGAAGATCTCTCTCTCTCGTGACGGGGAGAAGATCTCTCTCTCTCTCTCGTGACGGGGAGAAGATCTCTCTATCTCTCTCGTGACGGGGAAGATCTCTCTCTCTCTCGTGATGGGGAGAAGATCTCTCTCTCTCTCTCTCGTGACGGGGAGAAGATCTCTCTCTCTCGTGACGGGGAGAAGATCTCTCTCTCTCTCGTGACATGGAGAAGATCTCTCTCTCTCTCTCGTGACGGGGAGAAGATCTCTCTCTCTCTCGTGACGGGGAGAAGATCTCTCTCTCTCTCTATCGTGACGGGGAGAAGATCTCTCTCTCTCTCGTGACATGGAGAAGATCTCTCTCTCTCTCTCTCTCGTGACGTGGAGAAGATCTCTCTCTCTCTCGCCACCTTGGGGTGCGGCTGCATACACCTGGTGCTCCCGCTCTAACGTGTGTGTGGGTGGAGGCCTGGGCTCAGGTGTGAGCCTGAGCCTGGCCTAGGGAGAGTGAACTAGGGAAAAACGCTAGTTTATTCTGCGTTTTCTCCCCGTGTGTCAGCCTGCTGTAGTAACAGTTTTTATTACTACTGTTGTTTGTGTGTTTGTCTGTGTTGTGTGTTTGTTAGTGTTTGTTTTGATTGTTTGTCTGCTTGGCTGGTCGGTTTGTGTGTTTGCCTGGTGGTTTTTTTACCTGGCCTAACACCACGTGTGGTTGGCCTGGTTGTTTGTTCGGTGAGTGTCTATTTGTGTGTTTGTGTGTTTGCTTGTTTGTGTGTCTGCTTGTGCGTGTGTTTGTTCGTTTGTCTGTCGTTTTGTTTGTGTGTTTGTTTTATTGTTCGGCTTTCGTTGTTTGCTTGTGGGTTTGGTGGTGCGTGGTTTCGTTTGTGTGGTGGTCTGTGCGTGTGCGTGTTTTTGTCTGTCTGTCTAGTGGTTGGTGTTGGGTGTGCGTTGTGTGTTTGTTTGGTGGTTTATTATTTTTTTGGCGACTATTTTTTTGTTGCTGCTGCTGCGGCCATGCGGGCGACGTGGCTCAGCTCAACAGCACGGAGGCTCTCACGGATGACCACGGCTTCCGATGTTTTCCATCGCCGGGGACAACACCCGAGGAAGTCGCCACTGCAGTGGCAACGCACACCGGGCTGCCTGCTGTCCGGTGGTACAACGGGGAAAACCGAGGCTACGTAGTGTACGTAGCCACGGTGGAGGCGGCGGCACGTGTGGTAGAGAAGGGACTCAAAGTCGGAGGTGAGGGGGGGCCGCTGGTGCAGTGTACCCCTCTCTCAGCACCGACGGTACGGGTCATCATCACGGGCGCTCCACCGTATTTTACCAATGCGGGGTTGGTGAGAGAACTGCAGTGTTACGGCACGGTGGCCTCAGGCATCGTTCAGTTGCCAATGCGGTCACGGAACCCTGCTATGAGGCATATCCTGTCCGGACAGCGGCAGTGCTATTTCACTCTGAAAGGCGGGCGTACTGAGTTGGACGTGACCATCAAGCGTGTTGCTGGTGGCCGCGTCCACGTCATGTACCTGGCCACAGCCGCGCCACGCTGTTACGTGTGTGGCAGCGTGGGGCACGTGAGGAAAGACTGCCCCACCAAGACGAAGTCGGGTGGAGCAGCAACAGGAGCGACGGCGCTGACGCCGCCGCTGCAACAACAGCAGCGGCGGGAGCAGCGTGAGCAGCAGCAGCGTGAGCAGCAGCAGCCACCGCAGGTGCCGCTACTGCAGCAGGAACAACAGCTGCAGAGTGGTGGTGCCGAGCCCGTGCCGGAGCACGGGGAGTCGGACCCTCACGAAGGAGCGACGGCGATGGGGCTGCCGTCGTTAAAAGCGCCAGGAGGAAGAGGAGGAGGCGCGGAAACGGGCTGACGGAGCAGCTGAAGAGGCCAGCCACAGCCGACGACGTCGGGCGGCCGGCCGGCGGTGTGGAGTGCACGGGGAGGGAAGCTGTGGAGGCCACTGGCAACGCGGACTCAGCGGATACGATCGAGCCGAGGACGCGGTTGCCGAGCCCGGCCCCACCCACCCCGGTGATGGAAGCAGCGGAGCCAGCCGCCAGCGCCAGCGTGGCGCAGAGCGACGACGCAGCTCCAGGAAGCCACCCTTCACGCGGGCCCGACGGGGGACCGAGAGGGGAGCACGGAACCCGACGTGGTCGGGGAGGAGAAAGGGGCCGCCGAGCGAACCAGTTGCTCAGCGGATAAGGGAGGGGAGGCCATGGATATTGCCAGCGAGGCGCACCTGTCGGTGACGAACAGGAGGAGCGCCGCGACCAATTCCGGCCTCGCCGTTCCAGCACGGCAGAGAGAGGAGACGGAGGCTGCCGCCGGCGCCGTGGCTGTGCCGGGTGGCGTCGAGGCTCCGGGGAGCACCTCTTCGCCTGTCCCGGGGGAGGGGAGGAGGTGGGAATGGACCCGGGGGGAGTCGGCTGCCTGCGTGCGGGATCGTGCCCAGCGAGGCCCCGGCCCCAGATGGGGCGGCGGGGACGGAAGAGGAGGCCTGCGCCGACGTGAGAGGTGGCGCTACCCTCGCCGACATCGGGGGTGGCCCGACACCGATGACAACGGCGTGCCGAGTGGTTTCGTGCCGGTGAAGGGCGACCCTCCGCCCATCCCAAAGTGGTATGACGAAGGAATGAAGGAGAGAATGAAGAGGAAGAAAATGCCCAAAATTGGGCTCGAGCCCGGGGAGGCCCCGGCTCCAGGAGGGTCGGCGGAGGCGGCAGGGGAGGCCGGCGCCGGTGAGACGGGTGACCGTGAGGACCCTGAGGACGACTGGGACGAGGAGGAGTACCCCCCCCCCGACACCTCTCAGGGGCGAGGCGCAGGGTTGGGCCAACAAAGTATGACCCCAACGACATCCTCGCGTGGATGAAGCGGGTGTACGGGGCACGGAACGTTCATGTGCGGGACACGTTCCCCGATAGGGGAGCTTTCATCGAGGTGGCACAGGCGGTGGTCAAGGACCCGCACAGATACGGTTTCAACCGGCAGGAGGTTTACCGTTTGAAGGCGATGATGACCAGAGTGAGGAAGCTGCCACCCTCCCCCCCCACCCCCCCCCCCCACCAGGAGAGGAGGGTGAGGAGGAGCAGGAGGAGCCCTGCTAGGCGAAAGGGTGGCAAAACCCGGAATGAACGACGCGCACACCGGACATTGACTGTGATGCAGTGGCGATGTGTTGCGTGACGATCAATGGAGTGTGGTTGTTGCCATGGAGGCACGCACGTTCTGGTTGGCGATCAAATGGCGTGAATGCTGTTGCCATGAAGGCATGTACGTACATTTTGATGCACGGAAAGGCTCCTGCGCCATTGGCACAGGGGGAATAAAGTTGTTATAAAAGTCAAAAGTCTCTCTCGTGACGGGGAGAAGATCTCTCTCTCTCTCTCGTGACGGGGAGAAGATCTCTCTCTCTCTCTCGTGACGGGGAGAAGATCTCTCTCTCTCTCTCTCGTGACGGGGAGAAGATCTCTCTCTCTCTCTCTCGTGACGGGGAGAAGATCTCTCTCTCTCTCTCTCGTGACGGGGAGAAGATCTCTCTCTCTCGTGACGGGGAGAAGATCTCTCTCTCTCGTGACGGGGAGAAGATCTCTCTCTCTCGTGACGGGGCGGGGAGAAGATCTCTCTCTCTCGTGACGAAAATCTCTCTCTCTCTCTCGCCACCGTTGGGTGCGGCTGTGTTCACCTGGAGCTCCTTCCCTAGCGTTGGTGCGAACGGAGGCCTGGGCACAGGTGTGAGCCTGGCCCGGCCTAGAGTGAGAGTTTATACGGTTTTTTTCTAGCATCCTTCCTTTTAGCGACCTTTTTTCTTTCTTTCTTAAAAAAAGGAAAAGAACCTTTAGCCGTACGCCCTTCCCTTCGTAGCCTTTTCTTTTATTTCTTTCCTTTTTATCGCGGCTTGAGGCCACAGCCGTTTTTCCTTTGTGCACGATGGAGCAGCGCCCGGGACTGGATGGTCTCACAAAGCGAAATGGCTTCATCGTTTTCCCGCCGTCAACAACGACCGCGGAGGCTGTAGCGGAGGTGGTGGCCGGGGTCGTCGGCTACCCCAACGTGTGGGCAGCACAAAGACAAGACCACGGTGTGGTAATATACGTGGCAAGGGAGGAGATGGTGGACGGCGTGGTGGCGACCGGCATTGTTGTAGACGATCAACTGCTTCAGTGCACCCCTCTCGCGACACCGGCCATTAGGGTGCTCCTCTCTGGAGCCCCCCCTTTCCTCCCAGGTGCGACTCTGAAAAAAGATTTGGAACGCTTCGGAACGGTGGTGTCCAACGTTACAATGGTACCACTGCGAACGAAGAACCCGCGGCTGGCGCATGTTAAATCCTTGCAGCGCCAGGTGTATGTAATACCAAAGGACGGCAAGTCCGAAATAGAACTAACAATGAAGTATACTGTCGACGGGCACACCTACATTGTGTTCGCCTCGTCGGTAGCGTTGAGATGCTTCGGGTGCGGTGGAGCGGGGCACACCCGCAAGAACTGCCCGAAAGAGAAGAAGCAGCAGCAAACACAACAGCAACAACAGCCACCACAGCAGCAGCAGCAGCAGCCACCGCAGCAGCAGCGGCAGCAGCCAAAACAGCAACAGCAGCAGCAACAACAACAACAGCCACCACAGCAGCAGCAGCAGCAGCCACCACAGCAGCAGCGGCAGCAGCAGCCAAAACAGCAGGAGCAGCAGACACCGCAGCAACGGCAGCAACAACAACAACAACAGGAGAAACAAGAGCAGCAGCAGCAGCAAATACAGCGGGAGCAGATGCCGCCGCCGCCGCTGCCACCGCCGTCACAACGGCAACGACAACGGCAGCAGCAGCAGCAACAGCAACAACCGCAACAGCAGCAACAACAGCAACAGCGGACCCACCTGCCTGGAGACGCCACGAGCGGCACACAGGGAACAGATGGTGAGGACGACGGTGAGATGGAGTTCACCGTCGTGGAAAGCAGGAAAAGGAGAGCTAAGCGGAATGCTGCAGCCCAAGGAGGAGGTGGTGGCACCCGCCCGAAGCGGGCAGCAGCAGCAGCAGAGGCAAAACTCCCGACGACGGGAGAGGAAAGCAGCAGTAGCACCGTCAACGCCAGCAGCTGCGACGAACGAGACAGCCGCGACGAGGTGGTAACGGAAGGCGGTCGCGAGCTCGAGGCGTGGACGCCGAGGGAGGAGAGCAGAGGGAGGGCTGCCTCGCTCGGGGAAGATGAGACCCCCCCCCCTACCAAGTGAAGCACAGGTGGAAGACGGGGAGGACACTCTGCCCACACCCGAGAGTGTTGTGGGGCAACCCATCATGCCCGGACCTCACACGGTCGTAGAGGGGGTTGTGATCGGTGGGGAAACGGACTGTGATGACGACGACACGGCGAGCGAAAGAAGCTACTCCGAAGTGGCAGCGGAACGGGAGTGTGCCCCCCACGACATCCTCCTCTACCTTAAGAAAAACTTCGGGCAATGGCACACTCGCCCCGAACTGGCCTTCCCCGATCTAGAGGGCTTTAAGAAGGCTGCCCATAAGATACTGAAGGAACCGTCACTTTACGGCTTTAGCTCCGGTGAGTTACATCGGCTGCGGGCACTGCGGACGAGACTGGGGAAGCAGCGCCCCCCCTCCCAGGAGCGGCCTCCCGTGAAGCCACAAGAGGAGAATGAAGAAAACCCATGATGGCCTCCGGCATTAAGATCCTGAGTGTCAACTGTAATGGAGTGAGAGACAAAGAAAGATGGCACCGCGTCTGTCTGCTCCTAGAAGAAAACAAAGCAGATGTCGCGATGCTACAAGAAACGCATCTTGACGCCACCCTCTGTGCCCGACGACAGCCCCTGGTGAGCGCCCCTTCCTTCTTCAGTAACGGAGACGGGAATCGGGCAGGGGTAGCCTTCCTGTTCGGAAGAGGTTTCACCCCGGAGAAGGTGGACTTTAAGGAAATTCTTAAGGCGCACCTGATCTCGGTAGACTTCGTGATAAACGATACGAGATTCAGATGCTTTAACGTTTACGCGCCATGTAAAAGTAAAGAGAGGAGGGACTTCTTCACCGATACGCTGCACACCGCGCTGGAGGCGAGCAGGGCCGACGGGGTCGTTGCGGTCGCGGGCGGGGATTGGAATTGCACCTTAGATCCGGCGCTCGACCGCAACGGCCCCGAGCCACACCCCGAATCGGCGAGACCGCTCGCGAGAACGCTGCAACAACTTCGACTCGCCGACGCGTGGAGGCTGCAACACCCAACTAAGCGGCAATATACGTGGTGCCGCGGCCCTCCCCAGGGCAGGGTAAGCCTCGCTAGGCTGGATCGTATCTACATAAACAAGGAAAGCGCGACTCTCCTCGGTGAACGCCCGGGGAGCGCCGTCGCTGCCCCTATTGGCGGATGGACGTGACCCAACTCAACGAGCAAGAGTTCAAGACGGCGATCAGGGCGTGTTGGTCGCACTCGAAGGAGGCTGAGGACCCCTCCATCCCCGCCCCACAACGGTGGGAAGCCGTCAAGGCACGGGTGAGGGCTCTCTCTGTGCAGCTTGCGGGCCACCGTGCTGTCGCGAGGTACGACGCACTGCGACGCCTGGAGGAGGAACTGCTCCAGCTGGAAGCGGATACAGGGTCCAGCGGGGAAGTGCAGGGAGACGAGGGTCCGGCGTCTCCGCTGCTCGGAAGGCGGAGACTTTTCAGGGCCGTCACCGACCAGCGGATGCACGCCTCCTACGTGGAGAAGAGAATGCAGCACCTGGAGCAGATGGACTCACCCTCCAAGTATTTCTTTCGTTTTCAAAACAACAACAACAACAAGAACAGCAGCAACAACACAATCACCAGTCTGCTGACTGAAGAGGGCAAAATAACAACCTCCGAGGAGGAAATTAGACTGACAGCCACGCGTTTCTTCTCGCGCTTGCTGAAAAGCGGAACCGCACAACCGGGAGCAGCCGACCTCCTCCTAGAAGGAAGTCCCACCCTGGAGGAGGAAGAGAGAGAAAAACTGGAGGGCCCCATAACCCTGGAGGAGCTGCGGGCTGCGATGGCAGGGCTCCCCAGGGGGAAATCCCCAGGCATCGATGGGCTCCCAGTGGAATTCTACGAGGCCTTTTGGGACCTAATTGGCCCTTGCCTACTGGAGGTGCTGGCAGCGAGTCTGCGGGAAGGACGGCTGCCAGTCAGCTGCAGGCGAGCAGTGGTAGTATTGCTACCCAAGAAAGGAGACCCGCGCAAGATAGAAAACTGGCGGCCAGTGTCCCTCCTGTGTACGGATTATAAAATAATTGCTAAGGCGATAGCCAACCGTCTGAAGACCGTGGCAGGCCGCGTCATCGGCAAGGAACAGACTTACTGTATCCCCGGCCGCACCATTCACAACAGCATTGGTGCGGTCCGTGATGCCATATCCTTGGCCAGAATACATCGTGTGAATGCCGGAATGGTCTTTATGGATCAAGAAAAGGCCTTCGATAGGGTGGAACACGGCTACCTTGAAAAACTCTTATCCTCCTTCGGCTTCGGACCTTTTTTCACGGCACAAGTCAAATTACTGTACGCCGACATACAGAGCACGATTAAAATCAACCAACGCCTGGGTCCTCCCTTCCCGGTAACGAGGGGGGTGCGGCAGGGATGCCCCCTCTCAGGGTTATTGTACGCGCTGTCTCTGGAGCCGTTCCTGAGGAGGTTAAGAACCACCCTGCCTGGACTCTCCTTCCCGGGTCCTGACGGAGCGAACCTGAAGCTCTCGGCATACGCCGACGACGTCTGCGTGGTGGTGAACAACAGTAAGGACGTCGTCGCGCTGCACAGTGCAGTCAAGGATTACGAGGACGCCGCCGGCGCCAAGGTCAACTGGCAAAAAAGCACGGCACTGTGGATGGGGCTACACAGCGCCACGCAACCCGTATCCCTCCCGGGCGGAGTGCAGTGGCGGGACGATGGGATCCTGTACCTCGGAGTACACTTGGGGAGCGACTCGACGGTCCAAAAAACTGGGAGGAGTTGCGGGTCAGACTCGAGGATAAGCTGAAATCGTGGGAGCACCTCCGTGCACACCTCTCCTTCAGAGGCAGGACGCTGATCGCCAACAACCTGGCTGCCGCCGTGCTCTGGCATAGAATGAAAGCCCTCCCCCCGCCAGAATGGTTGGTGACCAAAGTCAATAAAGCGCTCATCGCCTTCGTTTGGGCCGGAAAACACTGGCTCAAGCCCGGCGTACTCCATCTGCCGAGGCACGAGGGCGGACAGGGCTTGGTGGACGTGGCGGCCAGGGTAATGTGCTTCCGACTCCAGACAGCGAAGGCCATACTGTACGACCAGGAGGAGGCGCCGTGGAAGACGCTGGCCCTCGCCGTGCTGAGGTGCGCCGGGGGACAGATGGGCTACGGGCGAGAGCTGCTCCTCATGAACCTAAGCGTGGTGGACTGCAACGGACTGCCCGCGTACTATCAAAATCTGAGTGAGGCGTGGCGAAGCCTGGAGTGGGTGAGGAAAAGCCCCTACTGCGGCATGGCCGCCTTTCTAACGGAGCCCCTGGTTTTCAGTGACCTCTTTGGAGGGGTGAGGAGTGAAAAAGCGATGGCCTTCCGGTTTATTCAAGCCGGCGTAAGAACGGTGGGAGACCTAACACAGAGCCACGACGGCTGTCGAAGGTGGAAGAGCGCGGCTGAAATAAGTCGCGCCGCGGGTCTCCGCACGATGATAGCTGGGGGGAAAGTGCTACGAGCGGTGCTGAAAACGGCGAAAGACCTTCACCTGCAGCTGCGCACGCCGGACGGCACCGACTCAGCCCGGTCCCCCCCCCTACCTGTCCGGAACTACAGGCAGCCTGCGTCCAGCCCCCCAGGCGGACCGACACAGGGCTGCTGTTGAAGCTGGACGAGTGCGGGGATTTTGCCCTACGGACCGCCTCCAAAGCAGCTATTTACAGCTGCTGCGTGAAAACGCTGCACCGTCGAGCTCTCGAAAATGTGCCATCCACGAAGTGGAAAGACCGCTTCTCCCCGCTGTTGGATGTCACCCCGCAGTGGAGAGAGTTTTACAAAGCTCCAGTGGCGAAGAGAGCCGGAGACCTTCAGTGGAGACTGGCCCACTGGGCACTGCCCTCAGCAGCGTGGGTTCGCAAGATCCAGCCAGGAGCGTCCGCGTCATGCGCCTTCTGTGACGAGGAAGAGGACCTCACACATCAATATCTGGACTGTCGAAGGCTGGCGCCGCTCTTTAAGACGCTGGGAGCCATCTTCACCAAAATTAACGTGCCCTTCTTCAAGAGCACCTTGGTGTGCGGAGTACCCCGCAGGCTGGACAAGCGCCACGTCCTGGCCAACTTTGTGCTGGCGCAGGCAAAAATGGCCATATACAAGACTCAGAGATCCAGCTGGGGTCTTTGTATTTGGCGCACGCACTTGTCTGGGACCGTTATAGCCTTCAACCCACTTAGTTGCCTTAACAACAAAGACGTTTAAATTCCCCCCGAAGTAGAAAAGCGTCCTTTTAAATGCAACTTCATTCTCAAAAACTGAAACCCCCTCGAGTTAAGGTATTATGGACTCCACGAGCGCAAGTCCAAGCCTAGCGCCCGTCGATCAGTTGTAACCAAATTGCACCCGCTACATGTAATCTTCTTTCCAGGGCGACCGTAAAGTGGCCAAACACGTCGTACTGCTCCGTCCATTCGGAAATTCTGCACGTAATTACGGCATCTTGCTTCCTGATTCCGTCAGCAACTCAGGACGTTTCGCCCCACCCCTCGGCTAAGATATAAACAATGAATCAGCGGCAGGAACACGTCTAATCTATTGGAAGTCTCTGTTACTTGGCGCCAGAGACGCAGGTCCGGGTGAACTAGTGAGCTGCAAATGCATACCTAATTATCTGGTGCTAGGCTATTTCTGAGAAATTTCTTAAACCACGAGACTGGCGTTATGGGTCAGGGAAATCTCTGGCACCGAAGGGTTGGTTAGCACACGCCAATGATATCGTAAATCGGGTAGTGTTTAATTTTGGGTAACAGCGTCCTACGACGCCCAGGTAGGGATTGTATAGGTTTAACCCAAGGGCCTGACTGTGCACACACACCTCCACCGACGGATGGCAACCAAGGTATCAGTTGGCCTACCCCGAGTGAGGAATGCACACGTCACAGTCATCACAGCACTTGTCGAGACACCTACGTGGGGCGCTACCAATGCTGCTTGTGGCCTGTAAGACTTTGTGACGGCGATTCTAGTTAGAATTTCTGGATCAGCAAACACAAATGCCTAGCCGTATACATGACTGGGTCTAACGGTTAGTCGACATACCGGTCACATGTACTGGGTTAGCACGCGATCCAGTTAGCTGAAACAGGATTGTCGCATAGGTAGTTTTAGTACGTGCCTTGTCCGGTTTACGTGTGCATTATCTATTAGGAGCGGGTTCTGATGAAAGGTGACCGATGACTATACATTGCCCTTACGTACCAGCCCCAGAGGAAATCTTCCCTAACAGCGGAGTTAGCCGATGAGGCGAATCGTCAGCTGACCATGGAGTTTACTCAGTGCAATCCGGCCCAACAATCGCGAAAAATAGTCCGATAAACGACAAGGCTTAGAGATGTCCTGCGATGTAGCTTTTCTTGCCCTTGGACACGTGGTATTTTGGGGTCCCTATGGTGCTGCCTGACGATCCTTTTACGCGAAATATGAGTGTCGAACTTATATGCCGACCGTGGAAGCATACATACCTGCACAGACAAAATGGGCTCAAATGTTGCAATAAAAATTCGGCGTGATATCAGGTACCCGCGTTTGAATAGTGTGGAATATAGCTACAGTCGTACTAACACCTCCAAGGTGATAACGGAAGCTTGTCATCTAGGGGCATCTACGCATGTAACTAGCGTGACAATCATGATGCCTACCGTAGTCGTACCGGGTTGTAGACAGTCTCTGCGTAGAGTACTGTTACACCCATGCGGTCCGACACTAGACATGTAGGACTACCGTAAGTTTCTGGCACAAATTGTCATACTCCGAAGTTGTCTTAGCGTCATTCGAAACTGGCCTAAACGAGTTCCGTGTTGATTATACGACCGTCACACCGCAATATGCTGAATAGGGCCGTGGCCTAGTCAGACGTGACAACCCCCCGACGGCCTTTCGGGACGATGTAGGTCTGTACGCTGGATGAAGGCTCTAGCATTAAATATTTCGTTGTAGTCCAGACTACCAAATTCTCGTAGATAAGTGGGTGGTCATGGGATCCTAGTATACCCGTGACAATGCAGTTTGACAGAGAACGTTACAAGTGTTAACTATCAAAGACACGGTCATAGTACCTCGGCTGTCGGCATCAACTCGATCGACAAAGCAGCGGTTCCCCTCCCAGTGGAAACTTGGAAACAGTGGCTTCTCCCCTCTTGCTTAGAAGTCTTTCTTCTATGTAACTATTCCGTCCCTGGGGATTCGAATCGTCACTGGGATTACTCGACTCTCGTTCATCCGCAGGCGTTTCGACACGTTTGTTTCCGACGAATTTGCTTTCTACGTCAGTCAGTTCCTTTCTCTTTTCCCGGGACCTCGTAGATCGTCCGTGTGCCATGCCTGGGATGTGCGAGATCGGATCAATCTCTTGCGGAGCTGACTCTAAGGGGTTTCGGCTCGTTGCCATGATGCCTGTGAACGGTTCTGCAAGGCGGTACGCCGGCGATTTACAAATGCAGGCATTTGATATACCGAGGATATCAACTCTTCTCTCATCTACCCCATGTATCAGCTAGCTTTGCATCGTCAAACAGGTGGGCAAAGTCATAATGCACACACACGTCTTCCAACCGCTACCCCCGCGTTCCGTTGATTAGCGAGGTTGTACCGCGTTTTGATGTTCGCTCTCTTCTAATTCGTGAAAGGGGCGGGAGGCTATCTTTGCAGACCGACACGTGTGACACATTATAACGGTCATGGGCAACGAGTTGTGAAGGGTATTACGTAGTGACAGATCCATCCGAATTACTCGCAAGCCTCAGACTCTTCCCCGCGGTCTAATATCCCGAATATAAGTGTACTCCGTGGTTGGGATTTGCGACGGACATGTCTTCTTCAACTGGCAATAAGTATGAAGCGTGCCCACGTCTAACATGGAACAATGAACGGTCCCGCCTGTCTCTCGATTTATAGGATAATGTAACTCAGTGATAGCGATGTCTTTTTAGATCAAGCTCGGGCAGTATCAAGTCGCAGCGTTGGCAGAATGCCGTGACCCCGGCTCACTATATTTGAAGAGACTCCATACGTTCACATACTGCGGGGCATTGCTTTGTGGCGTGTTTACCGTTTTGCGTAAAACTGGTATGAGGAACTCCAATTCCCATTACCGCCACTAGTCCGAATTCCTTTAACGGGGTACTGCAACGCTTGACCTCCAGTCGTGAATCTGGGACCTACAGCAAAGCTAAGATTACAACTTTAGTTTGATGCAGGGATAATTCCGCGCGCCAAAACGTAACATTATGCGCCCGGGGCGTAATATTGGACGTAGTCTACCGTTGTGGTTAATATTTGGCGTACCGGGTCCCCTGTGCCCTTGTGAGAGCCGTTCGATCCACTAGCATATCGAAGGCTGGGCAAAACCCTATCATATCACTTCCTTGAGTCCTTTGAACGCCCTTCCGTTAGTTTACACTCCCAAATCCTTATACGCGACGCCTCAACAGCCCTTACGAAACTCCCACTTCCCCTCGGCCTTAAACGATCAACCCTTATCCAGCGGGTGAGGGGTGACTTTCGTAAGTAAGTCGGATGTGCTTAGTGGTCACCCGTAATTAACGGCTGGCTCCCCAGTAAAGTACTATCAAAAGTTCCTTCGTGACTAGAACCGAGCAATCGAGGTAGTGAAAAGGCCCGACGTGTTCTGTACTGTGAGTAAATCAGCTCGGAAAGGAGTTGAATTTAGCGACTATCGAAGAATCGGGCAGGGGAACTTGATCCTATCCCCCCAGATAAAATTTTGTGGTCCGTCAGGCATAACCCTTACACATAACTAAAAGGTATTCGACTGAGGTAACGCGCTTTACTGCATGTCTGTTCTCGCGGAAGATAGGACCGCTGCATCTGCGGACACGCAGCCCTCCACACGCATGCTCCGTTCATTAGTATGAAGTTATGACCATCATACTGTTTATGAAGCAACTGCTGTCCCACTTTGAGTTCCCTGTTTGAGTGTGACCAGTCCATAAACGGCGGAAGATTCACAACGTTCGCGATGGCGATTTCATACGGCATACCATTTAACCCTTACCTAGGGCGACCGCGATGAAGGTATCTCCATTTCTGGTCTTAGTCAAGTGTGTTGTCACTACATTGGGCAACGAGTAGGCTAGATGAGTCGGAGGACGTACCAAAGCTTCAACTCAAGCCCCGAAAAGCTAGCAAGCTGCTGTTCGTGCCCCCTCGCGTTGTACACCATTTGTGACGATACCAGAAACCAGGACTAGGTCTTTTGCTAGAGTAATGTAATCATCCAATCTTCAGGAGGCGGAAGACCGAAGTTAATGTCATAAGCTACTGCGCTAGCGCCAAAAAACATCCAGCACAACTGCAGCGTTCTCGAAACAAATGTAGCGAATCAGCACACAACAACGGTGTCTATGTGAATTCACTTTTGCCCAATTTACCCATGGTTCATAAGATAAGGAGCCTTGTCCTAGTACCCCACCCGCTGAACGGATATAAATCTCCATTTGTGCCTCTAATTCACGAGATAGATACGTACTTTGTCCTAGACTGTTGGTGACAGGCCCGCCGGCTTAACCCATCGAACGGTCGAAAGTTGATTTTGTACGACATAGAAGACTATAATGTGTTGGACTGGGAATGATATACATGCACCTCATTGATTAAACCGAAACGCTGCTCTAGGCTGATCTCGAGGTGAGCACGCACTATATTATCCTTGGAACACCCGGGTGACCCGAATCTGATTTTAGACCTTGAGAAAGATAGATTCAAGACTACTGTGAAGTCGCGCTCAACGATAAGCTATCTCGAGTTAGTATTAGTGTTGGCTCCCCATTTTTTCCTTCGTGATCTTGGTGGAGCTCCGCACTGTTAGTTGCCATCCGCGATAAGAAGGCTCTTATTGGTCACATCTTCGCCAACAAGGCACTATAACCGCTTTCAGTTTTCTCTCGTAGATGGTCCATTCATGAACCCTCCATTGTATCTTAATCAGACAGGAAGATAAATCCATCTCAGGTCAGTGGCACCGTATACTAAACAGGCAGTTAGCGTTCGATGATGGGACCTGTCCATCGGAAGCTGTGTATTACCTATGGTGAATGGTCTACGTTGTCGAGCCCCCTCTTACTGACATGTGTGCTCTTTAGTTAGATGTGTCCTGATGTATTTGAGATCGCAGTACAAACGGCCAGGTGCCATGCGTCTGGCGCTTATTGTGATGCAGGGCTAATAGATCCATTCGCCCGGATATGAGAACGAGTGCCATAATGACTCCTAGGTGTAAGCAAACCTGTGGCCCCTCGGTTTAGGCGAGCGTCGCCCACATAAATTTTCTGCCGAGATGGGCCACAACTATCACGGCTAATCAAAAAAGTACTGCAGGTGCAGTATCGTCTGATTGTTCGCTAGGAAAACCTTCGTGGGAGAGATAGCATAGCCCGCGATTTGCAAATACGATGGTTCGATCGAACCACTGCCTCAATGTGACTAGCCTTGCCCCTCGAGGTTGCGAATTCGTCCGGCCGAAGCAACAGACCTAGAATAGCTGCTGAACCCTCAGTAGATAAGGAGACGGGGTTCTGCAGACAAACTTTGACATGGGATTAGCACCGTGTTGCAGGTTTTACAAATACTCGCGGGGTCCGTCGATTGACCTCAACCATAGCGCAGTTGGGATTTCATGGCGAGACCGGCGGAACACTCCCCACATCGATGTTGTCAGGCCGTAATGCGTTCGACGTAGTGAGCGTTGTCTTCGACTGTGGCACACACTTTGCACATTTCCAAGATCGCCGTGGTATGCTCTTTGTCCATCTATTCCAACCGTTCATCAGCTCGTTTAATCCACCATGAGTTATCTGGTCCGAACCCTTAGACGGTACCGGCTCACTATGCGTCACGTACCCGGTAGCGTACTGGGGGCATATCTTTCCGAAAATCGCACCAAAGCCATGCGTCATGCAGGTTTTTACCTACCGTACAAAATGCCTTCCCTATATGCTAGCGGATTGGGTGCATACGCAGGATTCGCTAGCAATACTGCCGTAGAGGGTCAACAGAGCGGAGTGGTATGCGTCACTATGAGTTCTACCCCAAAGGGTTGGAAATGGTTAGAAAGGATATATTGCAGGCATGGAGTTTTAACTGTGATGTCCTGGGTTTCCCCGATCTTCGACGCGACTAACATAACCTTAGAGTCATCATCAGCTCTTGTTAATTGCGCGGGTAATAAACGGCGACGGCTGTAGACTGTCCCGCCTTCATGACCCGGATTTGGAGTAGCTGCCCCGTGTACGCCGACTTTGACGAACCGAGATCAATGGACACTATATCGGATCCGTCGACACCTTCTTGCTGCCGCTTTCTTATCAGCGAGGATATACCTCTGTAAACTGGTAGAATCATTCACTGGCAAAATTCACTCCCGCCACTTCTAGTGTGTGCTTCAAAAACATAATCTAAGACCTTTCGAAGAGGATGCAACTCCGCAACCCCCGATGGTAAGCCCTAAAGACATCATTAACCTTTACATCCTTAAATTCTAGAGAGGCCTCGACATCCTTACTTAATCAGAACCAGGCGCATACGACATGCGAATGATTCCCACAAGGACATAATCGCTAGCCACAAGAACAGGCTTCAGGTACGGTTGCATCAGCTTAGTAAGACTAATGCAAGGCCTGTAGAATGGTATCAAAATGATACGCCTTCGGGGTCGCCCTAAACTGTAATAGCGGCTCCACGATCCATATGATTGGTCCGCTTCACGAATCTCCATATTCTCGACAGCGTCAACCCACAACCAGATTTGCGCAGTTACAGACCTGCAAGTGACAGGTCTGGAGGTATCAGTGTCCACACCAACTGTCTAGCGGCCTACGAAGTGTAAATTTCGACGCGGGCCCTGAAGTTCTAGCTATAAGTCACCGGGTAATTGAAATTCCAGAACACCAGAACCGTAATCTACCCGATTTCTTACGACTACGCGCTTAGTTTGTTGGTCGCGTGGTAAGTAGGGGTATTCCACTTTGGCGCCTGAGATTGTGAAGACTGCTGCAGACTTGCCTGGGGCTGAGACGGTTCTCCATAGAAGTTCTTTGAGATGAGGCACGTTAACTACCCGGACGAACAATGTTGAACGTTGGCGACTCGCCCTTGATAGTACGGCTCTGCCGCAACACTCGAGAGAATATAAAACCAAAAATACCAAGTTGAATATGAGGTAGGTCCTAGAGGTCGCTACATACATCGGCCTTAAGCTAAACGCCCAGCCGGCGCCGGGCCGAAATTTTCCAGGCATCAAATTACAATAAAATTCGGGTACGTTCCGTCCTGATTACTCGGGAAGGTGTGAATGTCAGGATCCTGTACAAGCTTCATGTACTCGGGCTAGATCTTCGTTGGCTGTAGCACAGCCTTGGTCCGGACTGCTCATACTAGATACGGAGGATTACTTAACTGGAGCTTATTGTCAGTTTCACGATGCCCATGGCATGAAGATTCAGCTACGAGATATGTAACCTTTTAGCAAGAAACTCCACATTTACTGTCATGTCCCTACCACCTGACAACGAATGGTAGAGCGCCCCGTACGATGCTTAGATCCAATGCTGCCTCGAGTGCTGCCAGGTTGACTTGGTCTTGGCGTGAGCGACTAGACTTACTCTCAAGGGGAGGTATTAGCTTAGCTGCTTACGTGTGGGCCTCAACGTAGGGGACAATTTCCGTTTGTAGGGTAGGGTTCCTAGACCGTCTGCTTTACCGAGCATAACTCTTGTAAAAGTGAGATCGTTAACGTATCATATTTTTTGGACTTTGACTGCCGTAACGCGCTGACGCCAGCATGCTCATTGTGATAAAGGGTTTTTAGTTGCGTGGATCGTTATTGATTGGTTGCGCGAATAGTGTCGCGGGACCGACGTCCTGCTTCGGTTTCCATGTAATAAGTTCCAAGTTAAGTAGGCCAACTAGCCTCGATACCCTGTAGAGGACTGTCCCATGATGGCCCTTGTATTTAATCGAGTTTCATACTAAGGCCTTACTTATGGGCATAGCCCGACTACGTGCCTGGTAACACCACTCCTTGTTGTGTATCAGATGTTCTGGCATTGGGCGATGATGCGCTAGGAACTCGAAGCGAGTCTTTGTCCCATGCGCGAGCTGATTCCGTGGACGGCCTCCTAGTGTATTACACGCAGTACGGTTCTGATCTCACATCCGATTGAGCGAAGGCCAGCGATGCCTGCAGGCCGCTGATCAAGATCGTTCTACGTGCGTAGACTGTCCACTCTCGGGCATGCGGGATGGTAGCGTCCGACAACCGCTAAAGCCCCGTAAATACCTATAGCTAGAAGGAACTGGTTCATAGTTAAGATCGATCGCGGTCCCATCGTCATATAAGATCAAGGGTAAGGCACTATTGCTTAGAACGCGCACTACTACTTGAGCTGAACCGCTCTGCAAAAGCCCGTACTTCTGTAAAAAGACAGTTTTTGTCGGCATTAAGCTGCTTGTCGATCCGAAATTCCGAGCAGCCGGGACTTACGCCCCGCTAAGTGGCTAACTGTGTGGATCATTCGCACAATAAGTCGAAGAGTTGGCGGTTGAAAACCACCGAAGCCGTTTGGTTCATGTCCATACTGGTTCCTCCTGTCTATGATATCGTGCTGTAGGCGCGAATGGTGACCCCGTCCTAATTTTGGGTCATAAGAGACCGTCTTCAAGTACTCCGTTTCCAATATTATTCGTTTTCATAATACCCTACAAGAATCGCTGTTCGGCTCAATCATTAGTTACAACCTTAGGACTCAGTGGCTCGTTAGGCGCAGCTTCATCAGGTACCGTAAGTAAGACTGACGATGAGCTTATAGCAAAAGCAGTACGCATCGGCCGTTGTCTATGGCGTTTTGGCTATTCCCGAGTATTGGCGTTACGACGTGTACGTGGGACAGTAAGCGGTATTTGTGAAGCCACTATTATGCTAGCTGCTTATTTATGATTTAGCATACCACACCGACCGTCATTTTCAGGGCAGTAGTAATCGGACTGGATAGCAGAAGCATAAGGGTTTCAAGTTTGTGTCTGGTCACTTCGACGCCAGCGATCAGGTATGGGTCCAGTTGCTCTAGGGAAGAGCTCTAAGGCCCTGCTCAGGTCATAATAGGCTTCAGAAGCGGAGGCCGTTTAGGCAGCAATGCAACTCCAGGTTTATTGCTGTAGTTGCATCAACCCATGACTTACCGGTGAAACACAAAATGGCTGCTCGAAAGAATGGTAAAATGGTCGCGTGGCACGTATGCTTTACCGTCTCATATCTCTTATCGAAGTCCCATATTTTGGTCTGGTACCACACGAGCGATGCTCGAGAGCGAAACTTCCGTTCATTAGGGGGGACTGGCCAATATCAAGACTGAGTCTACTCTACTGGAAATCACCAGTTACTATACTAACTGGAACTTAGGTAGCTCTCAGCCTCTCGAAACAGGTCGGTCTGCGATACTCTCTCGCCTATTAACTACCCAGCGGGGTGCGTCACGCGATCAGAAACCATTCATCGTATTCGGATACTGCGGTGGACCGGCCATCAGTGCCTTTGGTACTTTAGGCCCCGTACCATCGCAACAAGATGAGAGTATGGAGGCGCTCCGCATCCCGAGCATTATGAGTAAACCAGTAAATGAACCCACATGGTAACTGGTTAGGGGCATATCAGCCGAGCCCACCAAAATTGGTTTCTTGTATCCTGTACCTAGCTGTACTATCGTTTTTCAGCTACCTCATCGAGTGTTGATTCTTGCAGGTGAAGTCGTATGTCAGGCTCCGTTGAACCTGGAATCGGTACAATGTAACTTAAGAGAGTTTGACTGACTGAAGCCGAGAGCGACTGTTACTATGTTAAATTATCCGGTATTTTGCGAGATCTCCGACTTGCTTGTTATAAGTGAACATGTCTAGAAGTACCGCAGTGAATCCCTGCCATGGTATGCTTTCGTGGAAAAAGGCCAGGATGATTGCGGTACAATGATAGAGCACGGCTCAGTGACTCTATCATTCCACTCGAGCCAACGGAGGTGTTGGATTGAGGTTCAACTACGTCCTCGGTTTCATTCAAGGAGTTGGGAGTCACTTTTCCGATGGTGAAGTCCGTTTGTTAGGATAAGAATGGCCCAAGAGATCACCCGAGGCATTACTCCCCATTTCTAGTTCAATAATGGTAACCAACTTGCACATGCGTGTAGATAACCATTGGACTCTTCGTATCCTAATGGTGGGTTAGCACAAAGGTTCGTGACGAAGAACAAAACAATGCGACCAACGCGCGCTACCCGTGGCCACATAAATATTGAATCCGACGAAGGCAACCCATACTTCACCATCATAACTTGTAACTAGCCACCCAGGACCAATTCGGTAGGGTAAGTTCCCTGACTATCCGCGTCTACGCTGAACAGTCATATGCATTAAGTGTTAAACTGTATGTACACTGCGAGATGATCTGTGGCAGTAGGGTCCTTTCGTTGGGGTTCTCAAGCGCTCGTGCTCGGTTCGCAAGTCGCGGGATGCACAACCTGAATCCGTGCTCGCTTGTAGGGCGGCGCATAATGACGGCCGTCTAGTTGTCTCTTGCTAGCTGTTTAGAACGATCTCCCCTGGTAAGAAGCATAAAGGCTGGCTTACCGTTCGATTTTCGTCGTATGGACATGACCATCACTTTCATATGCTGCCGGCTCCCCTATTTAGGTGAAGCGCCTGCTAACTAGAGGATGGTGGCGCGAGTGCTGGACTTGAGACTCCATATACGATTGCCTATTCTAGGAGTATACCGACCTGATTTTCCGGCGCGCATCACGAGGCCAGTAGCGTATCGCCTTTGCGTGAGAGCTTTCTGAGGAACGAAGCATTACTTAACGATAAGGGTTGTTGGGTTAACACCGCATCCATTAGATTGACATTCGAACGCCGTGACCGAACGACTAATATATGGCACGGAGGACTGGCAAGGTGACCCAGCCCGCTCTTTAGTAGCCGTTAGTTCTACTACCATGAGGCCCAGATAACGAATTGCGCATGACCCCCCGGGGAGACTGGGCTCGGGTCAGGGAGCATGTTTCAGATTTTCCCTCTCGAGAAAGCTTATGCAGACCCGAGGTTATATGTAATGCTGGTTGATCAGAAGGTTCTCGCAACGCTTGGCTTCCCAACCGCATGTACTTTA
>NW_024705426.1:0-15539 GCF_018977255.1 Callorhinchus milii | reverse complement strand
CCACCAGCATCACCACCACCATCGCCACATCGGGCAATTCGCCCGATGATGCTGGATGCAATTACCAGCGAAACGTCGTACTCAAATTGTAAATGTTGTGGCTTCAACACACCAGTGGGCTAAAGCAGTGAACTATTTGTCTTTTGTCAACGTGACACTTTTTTACTGATTGGCCGTGTCGGGTGGTGGAGGGTTACGACACATTTATAAATAACGCGATCTAAACCCAAAAACGTTGATTATGATCATCACCACCATCATCACCGACACCACCATCATCATCACCACCATCATCATCACCACCATCACCACCATCATCACCACCATCACCACCATCACCACCACCACCACGCCCATCACTACCCCCATCACGACAATCAGTACCACCATCACTACCAGCCCCATTACCACCAGCCCCAACATCCCCATCACTACCCCCATCAACCACCATCATCACCACCATCATCATCACCACCATCACTACCAGCCCCACCACCCCATCACCACACCCATCACCCACCACCATCATCACCACCACCATCATCACCACCCCCATCACCACCCCCACCACCCACCACCTTCATCACCACCATCATCATCACCATCATCACCACCACCACCACCCCCATCACCACCACAACCATCACCACCACCACCCTCATCACGACCACCCCTATCACCACCACCATCATCACCATCGCCACCCCCATCACGACCACCCCTATCACCACCATCACCATCACCCACCCCATCACGACCACCCCTATCACCACCATCACCATCACCACCACCCCCATCACGACCACCCCTATCACCACCATCACCATCACCACCACCACCCCCATCACGACCACCCCTATCACCACCACCACCATCACCACCACCCCCATCACCACCACCATCACCACCACCATCACTACCAGCCCCATCACCGTGTGAGATGGAGAGTTCGTGGTGTCGATGGCCCAGGATGAAGTCCTCATGGAAGACGTGCATCAGCTGCACCTCGGAGACACGCTGCGACACAGAGACACGCTGAGACACAGAGACACAGAGACACGCTGAGACACAGAGACACGTGGAGACACGCTGAGACACAGAGACACGCAGACACGGAGAGACACAGGAGACACGCTGAGACACAGAGACACGGGGAGACACGCTGAGACACAGAGACACGGAGAGACACAGAGAGACACAGAGAGACACAGAGACACACAGAGACACGCTGAGACACGGGGAGAGACACAGAGACACATCGACGATGATGGTGATGATGGTGACGATGATGGTGATGATGGTGATGATGACGATGGTGATGATGGCGATGTTGGTGACGATGATGGTGATGATGGTGATGTTGACTATGGTGATGATGGTGGCGATGGTGGTGATGGTGACGATGGCGATGTATCCTGGTGGCGATGGTGGTGATGATGGTGATGATGGTGACGATGGTGATTGTACCCTGGTGGCGATGGTGGTGATGATGGTGATGATGGTGGTGATGGTGATGATGGTGGTGATGGTGGTGATGATGGTGATGGTGGTGATGGTGACGATGATGGTGACGATGATAGTGACGATGATGGTGACGATGGTGACAATGATGGTGACAATGATGGTGATGATGGTTATTGTACCCTGGTGGCGATGGTGATGATGATGATGGTGATGATGGTGGCGATGGTGATTGTACCCTGGTGGTGATGGTGGTGATGGTGGCGATGGTGATGATGGTGATGATGGTGATTGTACCCTGGTGGTGATGATGATGGTGATGATGGTGATGATGGTGGTGATGGTGGTGATGGTGATTGTACCCTGGTGGTGGAGATGGTACCCTGGTGGTGACGATGGTGATGATGGTGGTGATGATGGTGATGACGGTGACGATGGCGATGTACCCTGGTGGCGATGGTGATGGTGATGATGGTGGTGATGGTGGTGATTGTACCCTGGTGGTGATGGTGATGATGGTGATGATGGTGGTGACGATGGCGATGTACCCTGGTGGCGATGGTGATGATGGTGATGGTGACGATGGTGATGATGGTGATGATGGTGATGGTGGTGATGGTGATCAACTGCACAAAGCCGGGTGATGGTGATGAGTGGGTGGTGATGGTGATCACTTGCACAACTCGCTCACTCACTCACTCACAAACTCACTCACTCACCCACTCACTCACTCACCCACTCACTCACACACTCACTCACACACTCACTCACACACTCACACACTCACTCACTCACTCAGACACTCACTCACTCACTCACTCCCTCGCTCACTCACCCACTCACTCACTCACTCACTCACTCACACACTCACTCACACACTCGCTGACCCACTCACCCACTCACCACTCACTCACCCACTCACCCACTCACTCACCCGCTCGCTCACTCACCCACTCACCCACCCGCTCTCTCACTCATCCACTCACTCACCCACACCGCTCGCTCACCCGCTCGCTCACTCGCCCGCTCACTTACTCACCCACTCACCCACTCACTCATCTAGCCACTCACTCACCCACTCACCCATCCACCCACTCACTCATCCACCCACTCACTCACCCACTCACCCACCCACAAACTCACCCACTCAACCACCAACTCACCCACTCACCCGCCCACTCACCCAGCCACTCGCCCACTCCCTCACCACAACCACCAACACTAAGACCACAACTGCCACCCCCAACCACCATCATCACAACCACAACCACCACCATAACCAAATCAACCACCACCACCACAATCATCACCACCGACAACCACCACCCCACCCTCCATGCGATTGAGAGGATCTTCTCTGGCCGTGTGGAGTATCCCAACCGGTGGTGGTTGTTTTTGTGGTTGTGGTGAGTGTGGTGGTTATGGTTGTGGTTGTGGTGGTTGTGGTTGTGGTGGTAGTGGTGTTAGTGGTGGTTATGGTGGTTGTGGTGGTAGTGGTGGTAGTGGTGGTAGTGGTTGTGGTGGTGGTGTTGTGGTGTAGTGGTTGTTATGGTGGTGGTTGTGGTGGTGGAAGTCACGCAGGCACCTGGGCAGACGCACACACACTCGCTCACTCGCTCACCCGCTCACCCACTCACTCGCTCACCCACTCGCTCGCTCGCTAACTCACGCAGTCACTCACCCGCCCACTCACTCACCCACTCACACACACACTCACTCACACACTCACCCGCTCGCTCACACACTCATCCACTCACACACTCACCCACTCACTCGCTCACCCACTCACCCGCTCGCTCACACACTCATCCACTCACCCACTCCCTCACTAACCCACTCACTCACTCGCTGACCCCACTCACTCACCCACTCACTCCACCCACTCCAATCACCCACTCACTCACCACTCAATCACCCACTCACTCACCCACTCACTACCCACCCGCTCGCTCACCCGCTCGCTCACTCACCCACCCACCCACTCAATTACCCACTCACTTACTCACCATCTCGCTCACTCACCCACTCACCCACCCACTCGCCACTCCTTCACCACAACCACCAACACTAAGACCACAACTACCACCCCCAACCACCATCATCACAACCACAACCACCACCATAACCAAATCAACCACCACCACCACAATCATCACCACCGCCACAACCACCACAACCCCCACTACAACCACCACCACTTTGACCACATCCGCCACCACAACCACCACCACAACCACCACCACCCACCCTCCATGCGATTGAGAGGATCTTCTCTGGCCGTGTGGAGTAACCCAGCCGGTGGTGGTTGTTGTTGTGGTTGTGGTGAGTGTGTTGGTTATGGTTGTGGTGGTTGTGGTGGTAGTGGTGTTAGTGGTGGTTATGGTGGTTGTGGTGGTAGTGGTGGTAGTGGGGCTGTAGTGGTAGTGGTGTTGTATGTAGTGGTGTTGTGGTGGTAGTGGTGCTGTGGTGGTAGTGGTGGTTGTGGTAGTGTTAGTGGTGGTTGTGGTGGTTGTTGTGGTTGTGGTAGTGTTAGTGGTGGTTGTGGTGGTTGTTGTGGTTGTTGTTGTTATTGTGGTTGTGGTAGTAGTTGTTGTAGTGGTTGTTGTGGTGGTGGTTGTCGTGGTGGTTGTGGTTGTTGTTGTTGTGGTTGTAGTGGTTGTTGTAGTAGTTGTTGTGGTGGTGGTTGTTGTGGTGGTAGTGGTGGTAGTGGTTGTGGTGGTATTAGTGGTGGTTGTGGTGGTAGTGGTGGTTGTGGTGGTGGTTGTGGTAGTGGTTGTGGTACTGGTTGTGGTAGTGGTTGTGGTAGTGGTTGTGGTGGTGGTTGTGGTGGTGGTTGTGGTGGTTGTGGTAGTTGTGGTGGTTGTGGTAGTGGTGGTGGTGGTTGTGGTGGTTGTGGTGGTTGTAGTGGTGATGTTGGTTGTGGTGGTTGTGGTGGTGGTTCTGGTGGTTGTGGTGGTGGTTGTGGTGGTGGAAGTGGTTGTTGTGGTGGTGGTTGTATTAGTAGTTGTGGTTGTGGTGGTTGTAGTGGTTGTCGTGGTTGTCGTGGTGGTGGTTGTGGTGGTGGTGGTGGTGGTGGTTGGTGGTTGTGTGGTAGTGGTGGTAGTGGTTGTGGTGGTGGTGATTGTGGTGGTGATTGTGGTAGTGGTTGTGGTTGTGGTGGTAGTGGTGGTTGTGGTGGTGGTTGTGTGGTAGTGGTGGTTGTGGTGGTGGTTGTGGTGTGGTGGTAGTGGTGGTTGTGGTGGTAGTGTTAGTGGTGGTGGTTGTGGTGGTGGTTGTAGTGGTGGTTGTGATAGTAGCTGTGGTGGTGGTTGTGGTGTTAGTGGTGGTGGTGGTTGTGGTGGTGGTTGTGGTAGTGGTGGTTGTGGTGGTTGTGGTGGTGTTAGTGGTGGTGGTTGTGGTGATGGTTGTGGTAGTGGTTGTGGTGGTTGTGGTGGTAGTGGTTGTGGTGGTGGTGTTAGTGGTGGTGGAAGTCACGCAGGAACCTGGGCAGACGCACACACACTCACTCGCTCACTCGCTCACCCGCCTCACTCGCTCACCCGCTCACTCGCTCACCCGCTCACCACTCGCTCACCCACTCACCCACTCGCCACTCGCTCACCCGCTCACCCACTCACCCACTCACCCACTCACTCACTCGCTCACCCGCTCACCCGCTCACCCGCTCACTCACTCACTCACACACTCACTCACTCACCCGCTCGCTCACACACTCATCCACTCACCCTCGCACACTCACCCACTCACCCGCTCGCTCACACACTCATCCACTCACCCACTCACACACTCACCCACTCACTCGCTTACCCACTCACCCACTCACTCGCTCACCCACTCACCCACTCACTCGCTCACCCACTCACTCGCTCACACACTCATCCACTCACACACTCGCTGACCCACTCACTCACTCGCTGACCCAATCACTCACTCACTCACCCGCTCGCTCACTCACCCACTCACCCGCTCGCTCACTCACCCACTCACCCACCCGCTCGCTCACCCGCTCTCTCACTCACCCACTCACCACCTCACTCACTCACCCACCCGATCGCTCACCCGCTCTCTCACTCACCCACTCACTTACCCACCCGCTCGCTCACCCACCTACTCACTCACCCACTCACTCACTCATACACTCACTCACACACTTACACACTCACTCAGTGAGTGTGTGGGTGAGTGTGTGGGTGAGTGAGTGGGTGAGTGGGTGAGCTCACCCCCCCTCTCACCCTCCCTAGCGGTAGTCCTGCAGTTGGCGAGAGACGTCCACGCTGATGAACTCGAGCGAGTTGGTGATGAACGTCCGCACGACCTCCTCACACGGAGATCCGTTCCTGCGGAGCTCCTCTGGGGAGACACCAACACTCAGTCACTCACTGACTCACTCACTCAGTCACTCACTCAGTCAGTCACTCACTCACTCATTCAGTCACTCACTCAGTCACTCAGTCAGTCACTCAGTCACTCACTCAGTCACTCAGTCAGTCACTCACTCAGTCACTCACTCAGTCACTCACTCACTCACTCAGTCAGCCAGTCACTCACTCAGTCACTCAGTCAGTCGCTCACTCAGTCACTCACTAACTCACTAACTCAGTTAGTCACTAACTCACTCAGTCAGTCACTCAGTCAGTCAGTCACTCACTGAATCACTCACTCAGTCACTCAATCTCTCAGTCACTCACTAACTCACTCAGTCAATCATTCAGTCACTCATGCGGTCAGTCATTCAGTCACTCAGACAGTCACTCAGTCACTCACTCACACTCACTCAATGTTAAAGTGTCTACCCATAGAGTTCAATGTTAAAGTGTCTACCCATAGACTCCAATGTCAAAGTCTCTATCCATAGACTTCAATGTTAAAGTGTCTCCTCATAGACTTCAATGTTAAAGTGTCTACCAATAGACTTCAATGTTAAAGTGTCTACCCATAGACTTCAATGTTAAAGTCTCTACCCATAAACTTCAATGTTAAAGTGTCTACCCATAGACTTCAATGTTAAAGTGTCTACCCATAGACTTCAATGTTAAAGTGTCTACCCATAGACTTCAATGTTAAAGTGTCTACCCATAGACTTCAATGTTAAAGTGTCTACCCATAGACTTCAATGTTAAAGTGTCTACCCATAGACTTCAATGTTAAAGTGTCTACCCATAGACTTCAAAGTTAAAGTGTTACCCATAGACTTCAATGTTAAAGTGTCTACCCATAGACTTCAATGTTAAAGTGTCTACCCATAGACTTCAATGTTAAAGTGTCTACCCATAGACTTCAATGTTAAAGTGTCTACCCATAGACTTCAATGTTAAAGTGTCTACCCATAGACTTCAATGTTAAAGTGTCTACCCATAGACTTCAATGTTAAAGTGTCTACCCATAGACTTCAATGTTAAAGTGTCTACCCATAGACTTCAATGTTAAAGTGTCTACCCATAGACTTCAATGTTAAAGTGTCTACCCATAGACTTCAATGTTAAAGTGTCTACCCATAGACTTCAATGTTAAAGTGTCTACCCATAGACTTCAATGTTAAAGTGTCTACCCATAGACTTCAATGTTAAAGTGTCTACCCATAGACTTCAATGTTAAAGTGTCTACCCATAGACTTCAATGTTAAAGTGTCTACCCATAGACTTCAATGTTAAAGTGTCTACCCATAGACTTCAATGTTAAAGTGTCTACCCATAGACTTCAATGTTAAAGTGTCTACCCATAGACTTCAATGTTAAAGTGTCTACCCATAGACTTCAATGTTAAAGTGTCTACCCATAGACTTCAATGTTAAAGTGTCTACCCATAGACTTCAATGTTAAAGTGTCTACCCATAGACTTCAATGTTAAAGTGTCTACCCATAGACTTCAATGTTAAAGTGTCTACCCATAGACTTCAATGTTAAAGTGTCTACCCATAGACTTCAATGTTAAAGTGTCTACCCATAGACTTCAATGTTAAAGTGTCTACCCATAGACTTCAATGTTAAAGTGTCTACCCATAGACTTCAATGTTAAAGTGTCTACCCATAGACTTCAATGTTAAAGTGTCTACCCATAGACTTCAATGTTAAAGTGTCTACCCATAGACTTCAATGTTAAAGTGTCTACCCATAGACTTCAATGTTAAAGTGTCTACCCATAGACTTCAATGTTAAAGTGTCTACCCATAGACTTCAATGTTAAAGTGTCTACCCATAGACTTCAATGTTAAAGTCTCTACCCATAGACTTCAATGTTAAAGTGTCTACCCATAGACTTCAATGTTAAAGTGTCTACCCATAGACTTCAATGTTAAAGTGTCTACCCATAGACTTCAATGTTAAAGTGTCTACTCCATAGACTTCAATGTTAAAGTGTCTACCCATAGACTTCAATGTTAAAGTGTCTACCCATAGACTTCAATGTTAAAGTGTCTACCCATAGACTTCAATGTTAAAGTGTCTACCCATAGACTTCAATGTTAAAAGTGTCTACCCATAGACTTCAATGTTAAAGTGTCTACCCATAGACTTCAATGTTAAAGTGTCTACCCATAGACTTCAATGTTAAAGTGTCTACCCATAGACTTCAATGTTAAAGTGTCTACCCATAGACTTCAATGTTAAAGTGTCTACCCATAGACTTCAATGTTAAAGTGTCTACCCATAGACTTCAATGTTAAAGTGTCTACCCATAGACTTCAATGTTAAAGTGTCTACCCATAGACTTCAATGTTAAAGTGTCTACCCATAGACAAAAATCCCCCCATAGACTTCAATGTTAAAGTGTCTACCCATAGACTTCAATGTTAAAGTGTCTACCCATAGACTTCAATGTTAAAGTGTCTACCCATAGACTTCAATGTTAAAGTGTCTACCCATAGACTTCAATGTTAAAGTGTCTACCCATAGACTTCAATGTTAAAGTGTCTACCCATAGACTTCAATGTTAAAGTGTCTACCCATAGACTTCAATGTTAAAGTGTCTACCCATAGACTTCAATGTTAAAGTGTCTACCCATAGACTTCAATGTTAAAGTGTCTACCCATAGACTTCAATGTTAAAGTGTCTACCCATAGACTTCAATGTTAAAGTGTCTACCCATAGACTTCAATGTTAAAGTGTCTACCCATAGACTTCAATGTTAAAGTGTCTACCCATAGACTTCAATGTTAAAGTCTCTACCCATAGACTTCAATGTTAAAGTGTCTACCCATAGACTTCAATGTTAAAGTGTCTACCCATAGACTTCAATGTTAAAGTGTCTACCCATAGACTTCAATGTTAAAGTGTCTACCCATAGACTTCAATGTTAAAGTGTCTACCCATAGACTTCAATGTTAAAGTGTCTACCCATAGACTTCAATGTTAAAGTGTCTACCCATAGACTTCAATGTTAAAGTGTCTACCCATAGACTTCAATGTTAAAGTGTCTACCCATAGACTTCAATGTTAAAGTGTCTACCCATAGACTTCAATGTTAAAGTGTCTACCCATAGACTTCAATGTTAAAGTGTTTACCCATAGACTTCAATGTTGAAGTGTCTCCCCATAGACTTCAATGTTAAAGTGTCTACCCATAGACTTCAATGTTAAAGTGTCTACCCATAGACTTCAATGTTAAAGTCTCTACCCATAGACTTCAATGTTAAAGTGTCTACCCATAGACTTCAATGTTAAAGTCTCTACCCATAGACTTCAATGTTAAAGTGTCTACCCATAGACTTCAATGTTAAAGTGTCTACCCATAGACTTCAATGTTAAAGTGTCTACCCATAGACTTCAATGTTAAAGTGTCTACCCATAGACTTCAATGTTAAAGTGTCTACCCATAGACTTCAATGTTAAAGTGTCTACCCATAGACTTCAATGTTAAAGTGTCTACCCATAGACTTCAATGTTAAAGTGTCTACCCATAGACTTCAATGTTAAAGTGTCTACCCATAGACTTCAATGTTAAAGTGTCTACCCATAGACTTCAATGTTAAAGTCTCTACCCATAGACTTCAATGTTAAAGTGTCTACCCATAGACTTCAATGTTAAAGTGTCTACCCATAGACTTCAATGTTAAAGTGTCTACCCATAGACTTCAATGTTAAAGTGTCTACCCATAGACTTCAATGTTAAAGTGTCTACCCATAGACTTCAATGTTAAAGTGTCTACCCATAGACTTCAATGTTAAAGTGTCTACCCATAGACTTCAATGTTAAAGTGTCTACCCATAGACTCCAATGTTAAAGTGTCTACCCATAGACTTCAATGTTAAAGTGTCTACCCATAGACTTCAATGTTAAAGTGTCTACCCATAGACTTCAATGTTAAAGTGTCTACCCATAGACTTCAATGTTAAAGTGTCTACCCATAGACTTCAATGTTAAAGTCTCTACCCATAGACTTCAATGTTAAAGTGTCTACCCATAGACTTCAATGTTAAAGTGTCTACCCATAGACCTCCAAGTTAAAGTGTCTACCCATAGACTTCAATGTTAAAGTCTCTACCCATAGACTTCAATGTTAAAGTCTCTACCCATAGACTTCAATGTTAAAGTGTCTACCCATAGACTTCAATGTTAAAGTGTCTACCCATAGACTTCAATGTTAAAGTGTCTACCCATAGACTTCAATGTTAAAGTCTCTACCCATAGACATATAAACAGAAATCTATGCATTGTTATATGAAGACAAGTCCAGATTTTGTGGCCAAGGTTTAGCAAATTGTTGTTTTTATAAACATAGCATCGCAATTATTTAAAAAAATATATATTTTTATAGCAATAAATTGGGGGGACATCTTGAGCATATTTGAGTATGGGGGGGGGAATGTGTCCTCCCCCAATATAACATATAATTATTATAACATAGTATATTTATTATAACATTATGTTATTATAACATATTATATTATTATAACAGTATAATTATTATAACATTGTATAATTATTATAACATAGAATTATTATAACATTATATTATTATAACATATTATATTATAACATAATTTAATTATTATAACATAGTATATTTATTATAACATTGTTATTATAACAGAGTATAATTATTATAACATTATAATTATTATAACATAGTATATTTATTATAACATTATATTATTATAACATAGTATAATTATTATAACATATAATTATTATAACATTATATTATTATAACATAGTATAATTATTATAACATATTATAATTACGGCCTTGTGTCAATGACAGATTTGGAGGTGTGGTGACTGCAGTAGAGGACACAAGAGAGAGAGAGAGAGACACTTAATCAAACAAACTAAATAAAACTAGAACTGTAATGCCAATGCAACACAGAGAGAGAGAGACACTTAACCAAACAAACTAACTAAGACTAGAGCTGTAACGCTGCTACAACACAAGAGAGAGTTTGTCACACGCGAGTAACGCGGCGCCTGCTGCTGACTACGACTCCCGCGGGCTGCTGCTGCTGAACGGGCGGGAGAATTGAGGCGAACGCCGCCAGGCGAGCGCAGGAGGCGAGGCCCCGCCGCGTTGACAAGCTGCAACCTGCTACTCAATCGACATCCCTACGAGAGACACAGCGAGGCTCTACCTCGGTAAACAACAACAACCACCACCACAACAACAACAACCGCAACAACAACCACAACCACAACAACCGCGACGAGAATTTCTCACCTCAGATTTCAGTTCCCGCGCGGAGCGGCACCTTTCCGTGACCTCGTGACGTCACGCGGCAGCAGCAGGTGACATGACGTCACGCGGCAGCAGCAGCAGGTGACATGACGTCACTCGCGGGGTACCAGGCAGTCCCCTGCCACAACGAGCGGCTCTGTAACTCAGATAGATTATGTTAATGAGATACAATTCTCACGACGTTTCGGCCACAACGCAAGCAGCCGTCTTCAGGTGAATAATATTGGTCGCGAAAGCCGACGTGACACATTCTGGTGGTGCCCTGCTCAAGTCCATTCATTTTGTGTTTCACTGTAATTTGCATCTGGTGTCTTGGTTTTAATTCTCAAATCTTCTGATTGATCATTTCGTCCCTCGCTACGTTCGAAATCATTGCTTGCTCTGGCACACTTATATGCAATAAGCTGGATGTAAGCACAGTTCTGATATAAACAACATTTCACTGGTGGAGATATTCACAGGGCACCTGATACAAGTGCACTTTGGATGGACTTGCATGCTAAACGTGCTTTTATCCAGCTTATACTGAAATACTATCATAACCCATTATTACTGAAACAATGACATGTAATTGTTCTAAACAATGTACCAATTTTATATTCGCTAAACTTGACCGCAAACGCCTTTCTCTGGCAGTCGTAACAGCGCCCAGCAGACGGCGGCACTTTGACAGCCACAAGCAGCGCTCCACATCGTCCAGTGCCGGAGATGGACATTCCACATTCCTGCGCCGGGGACCTGGTTCAGTGGGACAGCCGCTGATGATGTGTATGCACCACGTGGTACAGGCTGACAATGTCCTGCTCGTTTCAGCAACCCCAGAGGAACGGACGGTGTGATGACACCAATGCTGTTGCTCTTGACGTTGATGAGGATGTTGCTGCTGCTGTGATGATGATCCTGCTGATGAGGCGCAGTCCGTGTTTCCAACTCTCTACAATATAACATCCTAGGTAATGTACGTAGTACTGATAAGCAACTGGATTTCTATTGTCGTTTTGAGCTCCGTATGCTTAGATCGCTCCTGGTCACCCTTGCACAAAGAGACGTTAAGTGTCAATTGATTCCTGGTGAAATCAAGCGCTTGCGAATTTGAGACCTGAGTTTGACTCCCGGTCATGGAAATGGACAGTGGCGAATTGTATCGGAATAGGTGACGAGCCAAGCAACATCCCACCACCCCCCACGTCACTAGTTTGCACTGACCGCGCTGGTGAAGTATGGTCAAACTAACCCCATGACCGGCGAGGCCTTCATCCAACAGTGGACACAGAGCTGTACATTTCGATTTAAAGCTGCTTTCGTGACTGCAGGGATTCATCTTCTTGGTTCGTTCGGTAAAGTCACGTAGAAGGGAAATAATAAAATAATAGAAATATGAAACAATAAAAATTCTCACGACGTTTCGACTGCAACACAAGCAATCATCGTCAAGTGTGAAATCCACAGCAAGAAAGTTTGAAAAAAAAAAATTTTGCTGTGCTTAGCTTCCGAGATCAGACGAGATCGGGCGCATTCAAGGGATATGGTCGTAGGCCATGCTTGCAGAGACCTGACGCACATTCATATGTAAAAATCAAGTTCGATTCCCAACACTGGTCCTGGTGAAGTATGGGAATTGACGGCAGGAACTTCTTGACGGGTAACACACTTTTATTAAATCCTTTAGGTATCACAATACAACGTGGGTCTTTCTTCTTCCTCCGACACACTCCACTAATCTCGTGTAAGCTCTAGGCCTCTGGCTACACCCATACCTTGACTCGTGTAGCCCTATGCCTCTGGCTACACAATACACTCGACTCGTGTAAGCCCTATGCCTCTGGCTACACAATACACTCGACTCGTGTAGACCTATGGCTACACCACTACACTCGCCTCTGGGTTACACAGAGTCCCGGTCCCCTTAGGACAGCGGGGCTAGGTACCGCAGGGCTCTAGGTCTTCATCCCCGTCTTCATTCTTCGCTGGTTACACACTGCCCTTACGCCTGTGTGCATCCCCTTTTATAGCCCCTGCTCACGAGAGACGGAGCTGATGCGGCGTCGACGTGAGCATCGTTCCTTAATGAACCAATCACGACGCACTCTCTCTACGATCCGTTTCCCCAGCGCGTGTTAACATACTCCACCAATCACACCGCGCTGCCACCGGTCACTCCCTCTCAGCGCGTCACCGGCCACAGCCAATCAGTACCCCGTAACCCACGACCCCGCGCTGACCCCTGATCCTCCACCGTCAGCGCGCGTCACCACCTACACAGCCAATCATCACGCACTGTGCATACGATCCTTAATCCCAGCGCGTATCACCTCTACATCACCCCCTCCCACATAGCTTGCAGCCGGCCCGGCTGTTAACCTACAACACAACATAACGCAACGCAGTAATAAAGAACTCCACATCCCAGTGTGCCCCGTAACACAACAACAACAACATAACACAACCTTAAATACGAAGCAATATACAGCCCGACGAACAACACAATAAAAGCGAACACCGTAAAACGAACGCGCCAAGTGTCACGTGACCCACGCAGTGCCGAGGCGCTCCGGCTGCCTCGACTCCGCACGTGGTAGTTACACAAAGTAGCGCGACCTAGCGCGAGTCCGTCTGGCCGGTCCGTCGTATGGAACGGGACGTTGGCGACCGTCCGGTGTCTCCGGCAGCTCTAGACGGCACGGATCGGGCCTGGAAGGACCGGCCCCGCCGTGGAGATCCGGCCGCCGGTGGTCGGCAGCAGTCAGTTCCGAGACACCTGGGAGCGGGTCAGGCGGAGACATGTGAGGAGCAGGCAAGGACAATTCCCCCTCAGGGTCGTCGGTCACGTCACATGCTCGGCCCTCACGACACAAGGGGAGGCCATACGGAGGCGAGAACGGTTTCAGTCGGGAGGGGTGGACGTACCAACGGCGTTTCCCCCATTTTATCTGAACGCACTGGGGGCGCGCAACCCGCACGACCTCCACGGGTCCCCGCCACGGCTTCAACAATTTAGGCGACGTGGCCAAAGGTGCCTGAGGGCAATGCAGCCAGGCCTTGTCACCTGGTTCCCAATTGTGCACGGACACCTTCCGTGCCCGCAACCGCTCGTTCGCAATTTGGCGAGCCCGCGAATTAAGCCGTGCGGCCTCCCTTGCCTCTGTCAGTTTATGAATATTAAATTTAATATGCTCTGCCAATTTAGAATTAGTTCGTGGTGCGGGCAGACCCAGCTGCGTTTCCATGGGCGGGTCGGCTTCCCGCCGTACATTAGAAAAAACGGGGAAAACCCCGTAGCTGCATGGGGGGCCATTCTATACGCGGCAAGGACCCCAGGGACCTGCAGGTCCCAATCAACATGCGACTCACACACCTGCTGGCACAGCATAGAGGTCAATGTCCTGTTAAGCCTCTCCACCATCCCGTCCGTCTGCGGGTGGTACGGGGAGGTACGCACCTTTTTGGTACCCAACAGGTCGCACACCTCCTGCAGTAATTTACTCGAAAAATTTTTCCCTTGGTCAGTCAGCAAGCGTTCGGGAGCCCCCTTGTCCAGGACGTAGCCCTGGACAAAGGCGTCCGTCACAGCCGCCGCCGACTGGTTGGCGAGTGGCCACGCCATAGGCCACCGGGTAAAATATTCGACCCCCACCAACAGGTACTTATTACCCCTAGGCGTGACCGGAAAGGGCCCCAGAATATCGAGTGCAACGAGCTCGTTAATGCGCGAGACCTGAATAGATTGCAGCGGTGGATTAGCTGCCACGGGCGGTGGTTTCCGTCTGGCGCACTCAACACAACCCTTCAGAATATTCACCACGTCACCCCCCATTCCCGGCCAATAATAGTCACGCTGAAGCAGGGCAAGCGTTTTGTTAACTCCCAAATGCAAGAGGCGTTCGTGTGCGGCCAAGACAACCTTCCCCCTCACAGCAGAAGGCACCACAATCGAATGCCGCCGGGACAAACTGTCCCATCTCATCAACAGGCCCTGCTTAAGCTCGTAGGAGCCAGTTCGGTCGTGGCTACCTTCGGAACCCTCCGTCTTCGGCGCAATGCCAGCAGGGAGCTGTCCGCCATTTGGAGACGGCCCCACTCAATCAACGACAGTGAGAGCAGCGAGTCCTGACCCCCTGGGGTAGCGGGACCATCCCCAATTGGTGTGCTCGCGGTCGCAACCAACGCCTCCCTACCTTCCGTAACCGGAGGTTTACAGCGCGCCGATCCCGATAAGCACGCACATTTGTGACAAGGCAACAACCGCGACAGGGCATCGGCATTCGTGTGTCGCAACCCTTTACGGTACGTAGTCGTGAACTGATAGTCCTGGAGGACTTCCAACCACGCGACAATTGGCCCGAGGGCTGGGCAACCCGTAATGAATACTGGAGCGCCGCATGGTCCGTCCGGACCGTGAAATGACGACCA